>NC_047113.1:30543768-30772307 GCF_902500255.1 Thalassophryne amazonica
ACACCAGAGAGCCTCCTTGTGCAGCTTTGGGGACCAGCTCGGTCATGAAAGAGTTGCCATCCGGGGCGGGGTACAGTATCTGAGGAGAGTTGTCATTCACATCCGTGATGAAGACACTGACGGTCACGTTGCTGCTGAGTGGAGGAGAACCGTTGTCTCTGGCCATCACATGGACTTTCAAACTCCTGAACTGTTCATAATCAAAGGACCTGACAGCGTGGATCACCCCCGTGTCTCCGTTAACAGACAGATAAGAGGACACCGGGGCTCCGTTCACCTCACCAGGTAAAAGAGAATAAATCACTGTCCCGTTTTGTCTCCAGTCAGGGTCTCGAGCAGAAACAGAACATAAAGTGGAGCCAGGTTTGTTGTTTTCAGTCACGTGGGTGCTGTAGGACTGTTCCAAAAACACAGGTGGGTTGTCGTTGATATCAGCTACAGATAACTGAACAGTTTTAGAGGAGGACAGAGGTGGAGAGCCCTCATCAGTAGCTGTGATTGTGATGTTGTAATCAGACACTAATTCACGGTCCAAATGTCCTGTTGTCACCAGAGAATAAAAGTTTTTAATCGAGGGAATCATTTTAAAAGGGACGTTTTGTTGAATGGAGCAGCGGACCTGTCTGTTTGTCTCTGAGTCTCTGTCCTGAACATTAATGATTCCCACCTCTGTACCAGGTGACACATTCTCCGCCACTGGATTAATCAAGGATGTCATCAATATAACAGGAGCATTATCATTCACATCAGTAATATGAATAATCACTTTTGAATGAGATGAAAGACCAAATCCATCTTTTGCATCAACACGCATTTCATATTTGGATTCACTCTCATAATCTATTACGCCTGTGACTTTTATTTCTCCAGTTTTGCTGTTCAAATTAAATACTTTTTTAGCCCGTTCTGATATTCGACTAAATTCATACGTCACTTCTCCATTAACTCCCTCGTCTGCATCAGTTGCACTCACGGTGATGACGACAGTATCGAGGACGGAGTTTTCAGGTAGGCTGCTTTTGTATACAGCCTGTTCAAACACTGGGGCGTTATCATTAGCGTCTAGCACATTTACGTGGATCGTGGCAGTTCCAGATTTTTGTGGATTTCCACCATCAACTGCAACAAGAATTAATTTTAAATCATGTTCCTTTTCACGATCCAACTCTTTATCCAACACCAACTCCACGTTTTTAGACCCATCAGTGTCATCACGAACAGACAAAATAAAATGATCACTTTTTTGTAAACTGTACAGTTTTACCGCATTTTGTCCAACGTCTGCGTCATGCGCGTCACTGAGACGATAACGAGCTCCTTTGGCTGCTGATTCTCCGATTTCTAATGTCACCGTATCTTTTGGGAAAACAGGTGAATTGTCGTTTACATCCTGTATAAGTAAAGAGATCCGATGTAGCTCCAAAGGTTTCTCGAGGACTAATTCGAATTTAAGCACACACGATACCTTGTCTCCACACAGCTCCTCTCGGTCTATCCTCTGTTTGATCACAACATTCCCCGTGTTTTCATCAATATGGCAAAACTGTTTAATATCGTCTTCCGTATTAATCCGCGCCTTCCGAGAAGAGAATGATGCGATTTCTAGGCCGAGATCCTTGGCTACGTTTCCAACAATGGATCCAGGTCTCATCTCCTCCAGAACCGAGTAACTGAGGTCTCCGGCCGTAACCTGGGCGATGGGCGCAAATGCGCACATAAAACTGAGTAACAGTATTCCTTTGTGGCTCATTTTGCCTTCACAAAAATCCGAAAATGAGGTCGAGCAACTATACATTTCGTAAAAACAATTCACGGAGCTCCAATCACAATGGCTGCTCGACGTCTGAATGCTGAATGACTGCGTTCTTATCGAGGTGGAGAAATGAGTTTGTCCCACATCTGCAAGTGAGCAGCGACACCGTGGGATCAAATAGAATATTGCAATTTTAAAAAATGTCCAACGAAAGAGCAGAGACTTTCTGATACAGTATGAGTCAGTGAAGTATTCTACACTTGGTTGGAACAGTCAAATAAATAATTAAAAAAAAAAATCGCACATTAACTTTCTAATTTATAAGCGTAATTGTTTCAACACATGAACGTGGTAAACAGTTCAGCACCATGGACAGAGTGGAATCAGAGGGAAAACATCCACAAACCGTGATCACATTTCAGCTAAGATACGAGACTATGTGGAATTCTGAGAAACATTTATGAACAAGGCCAAGGTCAGATTTTATATATATATATATATATATATATATATATATATATATATATATATATATATATATATATATACACACACACACACAAGATATTTTTTCACATTAATGAGCTTGATAGATTTAAGAGGCTGTTTCAGTTTACATGAGCACAAAAGATCAGCGTTTCTTTGCAGCAGATGTGATAGAAAAGTCTGTCTGTCTGTTGTCTTGCCACGGACTGGCGTCCAGCCCAGGGTTTCTCGCCCTATGAGTGCTGGAATAGAATTAATACCTCTACTGCCGTGACCCTTGAATGGAGTAAGCAGGTATAGAAACTGAATGAATAAATACTAAGCACTGCACTATTTTTTTAAATGTATCAATTTTTGGTCTTTTGAGTTACTAATTAAATAATTTTCCTGAAACAGTCTATGCAAGAAATATATGCCATGAATACAATCGACAACCCACATACAAAGGTTTAAAGAAAATGCATGTATTCGATATATTTATAATCCATGTAAATGTATGTCCTGAAAAAAAACAAAAAAAAAAACCTGAACATTTATTATAATGTTTTGGAAAATATTTTATGATTGATACATTTCTGTAAACACAGTGAGAACAGTTAAAGCCAGTGTAACAACGAATCACAAATTCTGAACAATTCCAAATACATCACATCAAAAGCAAATAGCAAATATTTCACTCAATTTAAAGGCCCCTTAACACAAGGTTATCTAATGGCAGGCTTCTGTATTGCCTCCCCTTTTATGTATTATTTATATCAACCCAGTGATATTCACTGGGTTGAACCAGCAGCTTCATACAGCTGTATTTTATTTTATTTTCCTCCACATCAGCAGCGTGATGTGGTGCACCTCGTCATGTGGAACACAGTGGGAGCAGGTGCATTGAGCATGCCTGCCCCTCGGCATGATGTTTCATGGTGTGCTCATATGAGCTCGAGCTCGCCGTGAGTCACCCTGAGTTGTACGTATTTGCACTATGTGTAAAGGGGCCCTAAGGAAATACACACTGAACAATAACTAAATAAATGCATTTTAAAACATGTGGTAGAGGTGGGACTGGATGATGTGACTGATCACAGCGTCTCAAACACTTTGACTAATCATTCTGAGGAAAACATATGGACTGTGAATGCTATTCCATAAAAGTTGCATTTACCAAAATAGACTGTGTTTCAAAGACAATCATTTGTGTTGTTATGAAACGTATAAATTACAAAAAATATTATGTCACCAGGTAAAGCCATTACTTTGCAATATTTTGTCTCCTCTCATGGTTTTGGACAGGAACAGAACATAACAGCGAGTGCTGCATAACTGTTCAAAAATCAGGTCGGTTGTCACAATGATCAGCTACAGTAAACTGAAAGGTTTTAGATGAAGACAGAGGTGGCGAGCGTTCATTGGTAGCTGTGATTCTAAGGTTGTAGTGAGACACTAATTCATTGTCCAAATCTCCTGTTGTCACCAGAGAATAATAATTCTATTACTGAAGGTAACAGCTGAAATACAAACTTCCTGGGAGGGACACCAATTCCGACTTATTTTTAACTTCTAAATCCTAAACTTCATGATATCCACCTCTGTACCAGGTGAAATATTCTATTGAATATGTTTTCAAAGAGATTTCCTTAGTATAATATGAAACAGCATTAAAAACACTGTTCAGCACCATGGACAGAGTTTGAATACTGGGAAATAAATGAAGGATAAAGTAAAAATTTTGACATGTGCATTAAACAGTTTTTTGTGTGAATGATTAAAATTTGTTTTAAATGTACAGAATTATTACCTATAAAGAGCCTTTGTGTATAGATGCAGAAGATGAATGATACAAACAAAAGAGGTTTTCAAAGAAAAAGCACATTGTAATTTCAGATATCACAGTCACTCATAGTTTGTTCAGACTTTAACACTTTTATGCTCCTGCAGTCTTTCAGCATTACACCTGCATGCTTTGGCACTAAATTAATGTTATTTCTTTTATAAAAGTTTAGCAATACATGCTTCTCAATATAAAAATTGACAGTTAAGAAGAAGATAGTACTTGTTTTGGCCACCTGCATTTACTCTTAATAACATGAGAAGCAAGGACACTGGGTTGATATGTCTTCTAATGTTCACCTTCAAAGTGATAGAAGACACAGAGTTGTACCTCAGGGACAAAAATCTATACATTTTCAAAAATGATATTGTTAAGAGTCAAAGATGCTCCAACTCAAACAACCCATTTGAAAAAGTATGGATGCATGTTCATCATCTCACAATGGACAATCATAAAAGGGCAAACAGACATAAACATACTCACATGTACACCTATGATCAAGATATAAAAAGACAATTTATGGAGCCTGACTTCCTCTGGAATGCAGCTGACAACATCAAAAAAAAAAAAAAAAAAAAAAAAACGGAGTGAACATTCTAACAATACCAATGATCCACCTAAGATACACACTCTTGGAAGACAGTGGACAACTCATCTGCAGGAATGTTGCTGAAATTGCTGACACATTGTCATCATCATCACCATTAATCAGTTGAACCAAAAGCGCAATATGTTTTGGTATGGGGAGAGCATGTTGTTATTGTTGTCCATTCGGCTGATCCCGTTTTGTTCGTGGTTGCCACAGTGGATAAAGGCAGATCCGCATCAATATTTGGCACAGGTTTTACAACAGATGCCCTTCATGATGCAACTCCAGTATAACCTGGAGAAAGACACACAGCAGCTGGTGTTCCAAAGAGGTCTCCCACCCAAGTACTAACCAGGCCCTACACTGCATAACGTTTGAGATCTGACGGGATCAGGCTAACACAGAGAAGATTGGCTACAGGGAGAGGATGTTCTCCAATATTAGAGTGACTCACAAAATTTGATATTTACCTTGAAGTGCAAATACCTGGAGGCTTACACGGTAAAATCACCAGTGTTATCAGTGTTAGTTTTACACTGGTGATTTTACTGTGTAGATATCTTAACATGTGGTATGAGAATGCTTAAAATAAAAGTTGCATCAAGAGTGATGTACACATATGAGTAATAATGAATAAATGTTCAGTCCTACCTCTGGAGAATCATGAGACTGCTCAAATGCCTCAGAAAATTCTGTTGGACTTTTCTTCAGATTCTGGTCGGCAGGCAGCGTGTTGTCATTGTAAGATGACACAAACTTAAAGTCACTGGTTCTTGAACCTGTTGTCAGGTAGGTGTCATAATTTATGCTGCGTAAAGTTCCTGTTCCATTAACATCTGCGTAATGAGGAGGAGGATAACCGCTGGGGATGGCAACTGCTCCATCAAATAACATTCTGGGTTTTCTTCTGTGACAAAACCTCATGCCCACGATGATGATTATAAAGGTCACAAAGAAGGTGGACACAGACACTAGACCAATAATCAGGTAAGTGGTCAGCTTTGAATTCTTCTCTTCATAAGACACGTCCTTCATCTCTGGTATCTCAGCCAAATTGTCAGAAATGAGTAAATACATGGAACAGGTGGCAGACAGAGAGGGCTGTCCATTATCTTTAACTGCTACAATAAGGTTCTGTTTCATGCTGTCAGATTCAGAAATGCCCCGCTGTGTCCTGATCTCTCCACTGTGGACATCAATAGTGAAAAGTCCCGGATCAGTGGATTTGACTATATGATAGGACAACCAGGCATTCTGTCCAGAGTCTGCGTCCACTGCGATCACTTTGGACACCAGAGAGCCTCCTTGAGCAGCTTTGGGGACCAGCTCGGTCATGAAGGAGTTGCCCTCCGGGGCGGGGTACAGTATCTGAGGAGAGTTGTCATTCACATCCGTGATGAAGACACTGACGGTCACGTTGCTGCTGAGTGGAGGAGAACCGTTGTCTCTGGCCATTACGTGGACTTTCAAACTCCTGAACTGTTCATAATCAAAGGACCTGACAGCGTGGATCACCCCCGTGTCTCCGTTAACAGACAGATAAGAGGACACCGGGGCTCCGTTCACCTCACCAGGTAAAAGAGAATAAATCACTGTCCCGTTTTGTCTCCAGTCAGGGTCTCGAGCAGAAACAGAACATAAAGTGGAGCCAGGTTTGTTGTTTTCAGTCACGTGGGTGCTGTAGGACTGTTCCAAAAACACAGGTGGGTTGTCGTTGACATCAGCTACAGATAAATGAAAAGTTTTAGAGGAGGACAGAGGTGGAGAGCCCTCATCAGTAGCTGTGATTGTGATGTTGTAATCAGACACTAATTCACGGTCCAAATGTCCTGTTGTCACCAGAGAATAATAGTTTTTAATGGAAGGAACCAACGTAAAGGGAACATTATGCTGAATGGAGCAGCGGACCTGTGCGTTATGCTCAACGTCTAAATCTTGAACATTAATGATTCCCACCTCTGTACCAGGTGACACATTCTCTGGTAAGCTGTTTATCAAAGATTTTATAAATATAACAGGTTCATTATCATTCACATCAGTAATATCAATAATTATTTTGACATCGGATGAAAGACCAAATCCATCTTTAGCATCAACACGCATTTCATATTTGGATTCACTCTCATAATCTATTTCTCCTGTCACTTTTATTTCTCCAGTTTTGCTGTTCAAATTAAATACTTTTTTAGCCCGTTCTGATATTCGACTAAATTCATACGTCACTTCTCCATTAACTCCCTCGTCTGCATCAGTTGCACTCACGGTGATGACGACAGTATCGAGGGCGGAGTTTTCAGGTAGGCTGCTTTTGTATACAGCCTGTTCAAACACTGGGGCGTTATCATTAGCGTCCAGTACAGTTACGTGGATCGTGGCAGTTCCAGATTTTTGTGGATTTCCACCATCAACTGCAACAAGAATTAAATTTAAATCATGTTCTTGTTCACGGTCCAACTCTTTATCCAACACCAACTCCACGTTTTTAGACCCATCAGAACTGTCACGAACTGATAAAATAAAATGTTTGTTTTTTTGTAAGCTGTACAGTTTCACAGCATTTTGTCCAATGTCTGCGTCATGTGCGCTGTTTATACGATAACGAGCTCCTTTGTCCGCTGATTCCCCAATTTCTAATTTTATTGTATCCTTTGGAAAAACGGGTGAATTATCATTAACATCCTGAATAAGAAGTGAAATACGATGCAGCTCTAGAGGGCTTTCAAGGACTAATTCGAATTTAAGCACACACGATACCTTCTCTCCACACAGCTCCTCTCGGTCAATCCTCTTGCTGACCACCAAATCTCCTGTTTTTAGATCAATATCACAATATTGCTTGTATTTTCCTTCTGCATCAATTCGAGCTCTCCGAGGTGGTAATTTTCCTTTTTCCATTCCGAGATCCTTGGCTATATTTCCAACAATAGATCCAGACCTCATCTCCTCCGGAAAAGAATAGCTCAGCTCTCCAGCCGTCATCTGAACGAAGAAAATAAAGCCACACACAAAGCGCAGCATCCTAGTGGATTTAACGATCATTGTTCAAAAAAAAAAAAAAAAACTGACGTAAATAACAGTTTTTTTTTCCTGTCTTTATGCGGCAGCAACATCAAAATGATTCCTTCCAGAAGCGCCTCTCGACCCACAATGGAAGGTTTGATGGGTGTTTTTCTTCTGTGTGGTGAAGTTCAGCTTGTGATCTGCAAGTGAGCAGCGACGCCGTGGGTTCACTTAAAATAGTGCAATGGAGTACGTGATAAATCGAAAGAAAAGAGCGACGCATTACTTTGGCAATGAATAAAGATGATCACTGTTAAAACATTTTGCATCACACAGTGCGTAATATCATATAAAATTGTGCAGATAATAATAATAATTTTTATTATAGATGATGATGTAGAAAAAGAAAACGTCTGTCTTGACAACATGCAGTTCCTCTCAGTGACATAAGAAGCTGAGAAATAACAGACAGATGAATGGATGGATGGACACATGATACAACCCCTGGCAAAAATTATGGAATCACCGGCCTCGGAGGATGTTCACTCAGTTGTTTAATTTTGTAGAAAAAAAGCAGATCACAGACATGACACAAAACTAAAGTCATTTCAAATGGCAACTTTCTGGCTTTAAGAAACACTATAAGAAATCAAGAAAAAAAGATTGTGGCAGTCAGTAACAGTTACTTTTTTAGACCAAGCAGAGGAAAAAAATATGGAATCACTCAATTCTGAGGAAAAAAATTATGGAATCACCCTGTAAATTTTCATCCCCAAAACTACCACCTGCATCATATCAGATCTGCTCGTTAGTCTGCATCTAAAAAGGAGTGAACACACCTTGGAGAGCTGTTGCACCAAGTAGACTGACATGAATCATGGCTCCAACACGAGAGATGTCAATTGAAACAAAGGAGAGGATTATCAAACTCTTAAAAGAGAGTAAATCATCACGCAATGTTGCAAAAGATGTTGGTTGTTCACAGTCAGCTGTGTCTAAACTCTGGACCAAATACAAACAACATGGGAAGGTTGTTAAAGGCAAACATACTGGTAGACCAAGGAAGACATCAAAGCGTCAAGACAGAAAACTTAAAGCAATATGTCTCAAAAATCGCAAAATGTACAACAAAACAAATGAGGAACGAATGGGAGGAAACTGGAGTCAACGTCTGTGACCGAACTGTAAGAAACCGCCTAAAGGAAATGGGATTTACATACAGAAAAGCTAAACGAAAGGCATCATTAACACCTAAACAGAAAAAAACAAGGTTACAATGGGCTAAGGAAAAGCAGTTGTGGACTGTGGATGACTGGATGAAAGTCATATTCAGTGATGAATCTCGAATCTGCATTGGGCAAGGTGATGATGCTGGAACTTTTGTTTGGTGCCTTTCCAATGAGATTTATAAAGATGACTGCCTGAAGAGAACATGTAAATTTCCACAGTCATTGATGATATGGGGCTGCATGTCAGGTAAAGGCACTGGGGAGATGGCTGTCATTACATCATCAATAAATGCACAAGTTTATGTTGATATTTTGGACAGTTGAAAGGATGTTTGGGGATGATGAAATCATTTTTCAAGATGATAATGCATCTTGCCATAGAGCAAAAACTGCAAAAACATTCCTTGCAAAAAGACACATAGGGTCAATGTCATGGCATAGGGTCAATGTCAATGAGCAGATCTGATTTGATGCAGGTGTTAATTTGGGGGATGAAAATTTACAGGGTGATTCCATAATTTTTTCCTCAGAATTGAGTGATTCCATATTTTTTTCCCTCTGCTTGGTCTAAAAAAGTAACCGTTACTGACTGCCACAATTTTTTTCTTGATTTCTTATAGTGTTTCTTAAAGCCAGAAAGTTGCCATTTGAAATGACTTTAGTTTTGTGTCATGTCTGTGATCTGCTTTTTTTCTACAAAATTAAACAACTGAATGAACATCCTCTGAGGCCGGTGATTCCATAATTTTTGCCAGGGGTTGTACAATATGACTCAGTGGATTATACCAGGGACACAATGTTATTCATTTTCCAAAACAGAGCTCCAAAAGAAAAGACACATTTGACAAATAGAGCAACCTGGTCTCACGGCAGGGCTCAACCTGGTTCCGTGATCATAAAAATATAGAGATACATATTCATACATTTAAAGACCAATGAACATGTTATAAAATACTATTTATGTAACCTGACTGTCTCTAGACTGCAGAAGTAAACAGAACACCAAGACGTCCTCCAAGCAAACATACACTGAATATCCCAGCAATGCATTTCACTCCAGCACTACTGTACCAAGGCAAAAACAAGAACTATACTTTCAGAAATCAGCAAAACAGTTCTTTTATTGTGAAGACAAAGCAATTTGACATGAACTTGCATCATGTTTGATGTGAATGCCCAGAAGACAACTTTTGTTCAGAGATGTGGCTGCTATGGCAAAGATTAAATAGATAAAAAAAAAATGCACACCAAGATCCTCCGCTGAGGTGCACATGCAGAAATACTAACTCAAATATAAAGAAAAAGCATAGCACACTCAAAATATTGATGTCTAGCCGCTGTTTTATTTCATAATAATTACGTTTCGGCCAAAAGGCCTTCGTCAGATAGCAGCTTCCGTTGGACCAAGAGTTCAAAATTGTTTGACAACCCAGGTGCTTAAAATCCCCCTCCAACGAGTGGGAGGTCCCAAGAGTGATAACACCCAGTCATTTCAGCCCATTCTAAAAATAGAAGACAAGATTATGAAATGTTCAAAAGAAAAAAAACATCAGTATAAACAATACATGATTGCAAAAACATAATCACAAAAAACATCTTAAATCAAAGTCAATATTGAGTCCATGTGGAGTAAGAGTCTTCAAATGGTAGATCCAGAAGTGCTCTCTTTTTGACAGTAGCACTTCCAGGTTCCCTCCTCTTGGTGGCAGCGTTACATGTTCAATGCCAATATATCTTAAGGAAGAGATCGGATGATTGAACTCCACAAAATGAGCTGCAACAGGATAATTTAAGTTTTTGCATCTTATTGTGCTCCTATGTTCTGCAATTCGTGTTTGTAAAGCCCTGCTTGTTTTTCCCACGTAGGATTTTCCACATGGGCAGGTAATCATGTAGATAACAGATTTTGTGTTGTGTTGTGTTTTGTGATGCCTCTGATGGGTATGACTTTACCACTGTGGGGATGTTTAAAACTGTTACAGCAATAGGTGTAGTTACATTGACTACAACCTCCACACCTGAGATTACCATCAGGGATAGGAGTCGACATAATTTGGCCTGGTTTTGGTGGAGAAGGAGGAAGATAGGAATGTACCAGTTTGTCTCTAAGGTTCTTCCTCTTTTGTACACCACCAGAGGGTGCTGTTTAAAGCCCTCCCCCAAGGTGGAGTCAGTTTGTAAAATGTGCCAATGCTTTAAAATGATCTTTTTAAACTGTTCAGCAGGTTTTGAATAAACCGTAGAAAATGTGTTCCTTTTATTGGCACTTTTGGGGGGATTGACCCTAAGTAAATCAGACCTTGGTCTGTTTTTTATCTTTGTGGCAGCCTCATTCAAAACTGATTTTTTATAACCTCTGTTCAAAGTTTGTCATCAAACCTTGCTTGCCTCTCACTGCGGTATTGTATCACTTCCTGTTCCAGAGCACAGCGGTGTTTTGCTGTATCTGTTTAATCTGCGCAGTTAGATTGATCTAGTTACCTAGATAACGATTTGCTTCACAGTGTAATCTTCACGTGCCTTAACTAAAGCACTCCCTCTGCAGAATCACCTCTAAATTATTTACACATTGTTCATTTTGTGTGTTTTTAGGAATCCGCTAGCTTAGCACAGCTACTAGCGCTTAGCCGGTTTAGCATGGCGGCTTCTCCTGTCTCTCCCGCACTTTTCTGCGCTGGGTGTGAAATGTTTAGTTATTCCTCGGCCTCCTTTAGCAGTAATGGTACTTGTAATAAGTGTAGCTTATTCCCGTGTACACCGCCAACCCGTTCACCTCTCTAACCGTTTTTCCCCACTCGACGACACACCCGCCGAGGCTCAAACTCTGGTTATTGGCGACTCTATTTTGAGAAATGTGAAGTTAGCGACACCAGCAACCATAGTCAATTGTCTTCCGGGGGCCAGAGCAGGCGACATTGAAGGAAATTTGAAACTGCTGGCTAAGGCTAAGCGTAAATTTGGTAAGATTGTAATTCACGTCGGCAGTAATGACACCCGGTTACGCCAATCGGAGGTCACTAAAATTAACATTGAATCTGTGTGTAACTTTGCAAAAACAATGTCGGACTCTGTAGTTTTCTCTGGGCCCCTCCCCAATCGGACCGGGAGTGACATGTTTAGCCACATGTCCTCCTTGAATTGCTGGCTGTCTGAGTGGTGTCCAAAAAATGAGGTGGGCTTCATAGATAATTGGCAAAGCTTCTGGGGAAAACCTGGTCTTGTTAGGAGAGACGGCATCCATCCCACTTTGGATGGAGCAGCTCTCATTTCTAGAAATCTGGCCAATTTTCTGAAATCCTCCAAACCGTGACTATCCAGGGTTGGGACCAGGAAGCAGAGTTGTAGTCTTACACACCTTTCTGCAGCTTCTCTCCTCCTGCCATCCCCTCATTACCCCATCCCCGTAGAGACGGTGCCTGCTCCCAGACCACCAATAACCAGCAAAAATCTATTTAAGCATAAAAACTCAAAAAGAAAAAATAATATAGCACCTTCAACTGCACCACAGACTAAAACAGTTAAATGTGGTCTATTAAACATTAGGTCTCTCTCTTCTAAGTCCCTGTTGGTAAATGATATAATAATTGATCAACATATTGATTTATTCTGCCTTACAGAAACCTGGTTACAGCAGGATGAATATGTTAGTTTAAATGAGTCAACACCCCGAGTCACACTAACTGCCAGAATGCTCGTAGCACGGGCCGAGGTGGAGGGTTAGCAGCAATCTTCCAGCTTATTAATTAATCAAAAACCCAGACAGAGCTTTAATTCATTTGAACGCTTGACTCTTAGTCTTGTCCATCCAAATTGGAAGTCCCAAAAACCAGTTTTATTTGTTGTTATCGTCCTCCTGGTCGTTACTGTGAGTTTCTCTGTGAATTTTCAGACCTTTTGTCTGACTTAGTGCTTAGCTCAGATAAGATAATTATAGTGGGCGATTTTAACATCCACACAGATGCTGAGAATGACAGCCTCAACACTGCATTTAATCTATTATTAGACTCAATTGGCTTTGCTCAAAATGTAAATGCGTCCACCCACCACTTTAATCATATCTTAGATCTTGTTCTGACTTATGGTATGGAAATTGAAGACTTAACAGTATTCCCTGAAAACTCCCTTCTGTCTGATCATTTCTTAATAACATTTACATTTACTCTGATGGACTACCCAGCAGTGGGGAATAAGTTTCATTACACTAGAAGTCTTTCAGAAAGCGCTGTAACTAGGTTTAAGGACATGATTCCTTCTTTATGTTCTCTAATGCCATATACCAACACAGTGCAGAGTAGCTACCTAAACTCTGTAAGTGAGATAGAGTATCTCGTCAGTAGTTTTACATCCTCATTGAAGACAACTTTGGATGCTGTAGCTCCTCTGAAAAAGAGAGCTTTAAATCAGAAGTGCCTGACTCCATGGTATAACTCACAAACTCGCAGCTTAAAGCAGATAACCTGTAAGTTGGAGAGGAAATGGCGTCTCACTAATTTAGAAGATCTTCACTTAGCCTGGAAAAAGAGTCTGTTGCTCTATAAAAAAGCCCTCCGTAAAGCTAGGACATCTTACTACTCATCAATAATTGAAGAAAATAAGAACAACCCCAGGTTTCTTTTCAGCGCTGTAGCCAGGCTGACAAAGAGTCAGAGCTCTATTGAGCCGAGTATTCCTTTAAGTTTAACTAGTAATGACTTCATGACTTTCTTTGCTAATAAAATTTTAACTATTAGAGAAAAAATTACTCATAACCATCCCAAAGATGTATCGTTATCTTTGGCTGCTTTCAGTGATGCCAGTATTTGGTTAGACTCTTTCTCTCAGATTGTTCTGTCTGAGTTATTTTCATTAGTTACTTCATCCAAACCATCAACATGTCTATTAGACCCCATTCCTACCAGGCTGCTCAAGGAAGCCCTACCATTATTTAATGCTTCACTCTTAAATATGATCAATCTATCTTTATTAGTTGGCTATGTACCACAGGCTTTTAAGGTGGCAGTAATTAAACCATTACTTAAAAAGCCATCACTTGACCCAGCTATCTTAGCTAATTATAGGCCAATCTCCAACCTTCTTTTTCTCTCAAAAATTCTTGAAAGGGTAGTTGTAAAACAGCTAACTGATCATCTGCAGAGGAATGGTCTATTTGAAGAGTTTCAGTCAGGTTTTAGAATTCATCATAGTACAGAAACAGCATTAGTGTTGTGTGGGCCGCTGAAGAGGAGGTACTGCTGGCCCACCACCACCAGAGGGCGCCCTGCCTGGAGTGCGGGCTCCAGGCACCAGAGGGCGCTGCCGCATCATGGGAGTAATCTGGGTGACAGCTGTCACCCATCACCAAACACAGCTGTTTCCACTCAGCACCGAGGTATATCAGGAGGACGGCGTCTCCACCTCAGTGCCGAGATATCACCTAAGACCAAGGTAGTATTCTCTGCAGGTATACTTTGCATTATTCACTAAGACTGTCAAAACCGTTTTTCAGGACTGGTGACTACTAAGAACCTTATTCCTTGGATAAGTACTCACCTTCCTGCTGAACTTTGTCAAGAGGTGGAGGCGGCTTCTCCCCTCTCTGTAACTGGGTGCGTTCATCCACTCCTGTGTGTTGTTGCTCTCTCCTGCCAGCAGTACCGGATCCGACGAGCGGAGGCAGTGGCCACCTGGGAAGTCGGGACTTGGCGGTTCCAGTATTTCCAGGGTTCGGTGGCAGAGGAGATCTGGGTGGTTCCGGTTCGACTGAGACGGACGTCTCCTACCTTCGAGCCTGCCCACACGACACCAGCGGATTCGACCCTAAATTGTGTTTGTTATATTACTCTTGCTTGTTCAGTAGTAAATCTTGTTATTTACTTTCTCCATTGTCCGTTCATTGCGCCCCCTGTTGTGGGTCCGTGTTCCAACACTTTCACAACAGGATATCTCGGCCAGCGTCATGGACCCCGAGGGGCGTCAACCGGCTGTTGAACGGCCAATGGAAGACCAAGACGCGGCGGAGGCTTCGGGAGGGGTAATCGGCGAGTTGCAGCGGATCCTCACCGCTTTCACCTCTCGGATCGATTCAATGACCGAGCAGCACGTTCTCCTAAACCGCAGGGTGGAGGCTCTCGCCGCACAAGTGGAGGCGCGCCCTTCGGGCGCCGCTGCGGCTCTCCCTCCCGAGGACCCTGCGCGTGAAAGTGACGTTCCACTGGTCGTTCAACGGTCCCTTCCTCCGTCCCCAGAAGCATACATAAGCCCTCCAGAACCGTACGGAGGCTGTGCGGAGACGTGCGCGGATTTTCTGATGCAGTGTTCGCTCGTCTTCGCACAGCGTCCCGTAATGTACGCGACTGATGCTAGCAAAGTAGCTTATGTAATAAATCTGCTTCGCGGGGAGGCACGCGCTTGGGCTACAGCGCTCTGGGAGCAGAACTCACGGCTCCTTCATACGTACGTTGGGTTTGTACGGGAGCTCAGAACGGTGTTCGACCATCCCAACAGAGGAGAGTCCGCTTCAACCGCGCTACTGTCAATGAGACAGGGGCGTCGGAGTGCAGCTGCCTATGCAGTCGCCTTCCGCATCGCGGCGGCGAGATCCGGCTGGAATAGCACTGCCCTCCGCGCCGCCTTTGTAAACGGACTGTCACTGGTCCTAAAAGAGCATCTGGTGGCGAAGGACGAACCGCGGGACTTAGACGGGCTCATCGATCTAGTCATACGACTCGACAACCGGTTAGAAGAACGCCGTCGGGAACGAGGCGAAGGGCGTGGCCAGGCACGCGTCGTCCCTCTCCCTTCCGGTTCCGATCGAGCACCGCCTTCCCCACGCTCCACAGCCCCTGCGCTCCGTGGGGTCACAGCTCCCCCTACTGACGAAGCTAGGGACACGAGTAGGGCAACATTTAGGGCACCAGATGCACAGAGGAGATGGACCCACGGAGCGTGTCTTGTTTGTGGTTCGATAGAGCACCATGTGAGAGACTGTCCCGAGCGGTCAAACGCCAAATGCCCGCCCCTAGAGACTGGGCCAGGGGTGGGTCAAAACATTCACGTGGGACACACCCACATTGCTACACGACTCCCAGTCACGATCCTGTTTGAGGATTCAACCCTGAAGGCCCCAGCACTGGTGGACACGGGCTCTGAGGGGAATCTGCTTGACAGTAGATGGGCCAGGGAGATAGGGCTCCCTCTGGTGGCTCTTACCTCGCCTGTGCAGGTTCGGGCACTAGATGGCTCCCTACTCCCACCAATTACGCACAAGACACCTCCAGTAACTCTGGTGGTGTCAGGTAACCACCGGGAGGTGATCGAGTTCTTCGTGACTAAGGCCACCTCCCGTGTGGTTTTAGGGTTTCCATGGATGCTTAAACACAATCCCCGGATTGATTGGCCGTCCGGGGTAGTGGTTCAGTGGAGCGAAACCTGCCATCGGGAGTGTCTCGGTTCCTCGGTTCCTCCCGGCTCCCAAGCTAAAGAGGAGGTCCGAGTCCCGCCCAATCTGAAGGCGGTGCCAGCGGAGTACCATGACCTCGCTGACGTGTTCAGCAAGGATCTGGCTCTCACGCTTCCTCCCCACCGCCCGTATGATTGTGCCATCGATTTGGTTCCAGGCAGTGAGTTCCCGTCCAGTAGGCTGTACAACCTCTCACGGCCGGAACGCGAATCAATGGAGACCTACATCCGGGACTCATTAGCTGCCGGATTGATCCGGAATTCCACCTCACCGATGGGCGCAGGTTTCTTTTTTGTGGGTAAAAAAGATGGCGGGCTTCGTCCATGCATTGATTACAGGGGGTTGAACGAGATCACGGTTCGCAACCGATACCCGTTGCCCTTGTTGGATTCAGTGTTCACTCCCTTGCATGGAGCCAAAATGTTCACCAAGCTGGATCTTAGGAAAGCGTATCATTTGGTTCGGATTCGGAAGGGAGACGAATGGAAGACGGCATTTAACACCCCCTTAGGTCATTTTGAGTACCTGGTCATGCCGTTCGGTCTCACTAACGCTCCCGCGACTTTCCAAGCGTTGGTAAACGATGTCTTGCGGGACTTCCTGCACCGGTTCGTCTTCGTATATCTGGACGATATACTCATCTTTTCCCCGGATCCTGAGACTCATGTCCGGCATGTCCGTCAGGTTCTGCAGCGGTTGTTGGAGAACCGGCTGTTTGTGAAGGGCGAGAAGTGTGAGTTCCACCACACTTCTTTGTCCTTCCTGGGGTTTATCATCTCCTCTAACTCCGTCGCCCCGGACCCGGCCAAGGTTGCGGCGGTGAGAGATTGGCCCCAACCTACAAGCCGTAGGAAGCTGCAACAGTTCCTCGGCTTTGCAAATTTCTACAGGAGGTTCATTAAGGGCTACAGTCAGGTAGTTAGCCCCCTGACAGCCCTGACCTCTCCAAAAGTTCCCTTCACCTGGTCGGACCGGTGCGAGGCCGCGTTCAAGGAGTTGAAACGGCGCTTCTCGTCTGCACCAGTTCTGGTGCAGCCCGATCCTAGTCGCCAGTTAGTGGTTGAAGTGGATGCCTCGGACTCAGGGATAGGAGCGGTGCTCTCCCAGAGCGGGAAGACCGATAAGGTCCTTCACCCGTGTGCCTATTTTTCTCGCAGGTTGACCCCCGCTGAGCGGAATTATGACGTCGGCAATCGGGAACTCCTTGCTGTGAAAGAGGCCCTCGAAGAGTGGAGACATCTGTTGGAGGGAACAGCCGTGCCATTCACGGTTTTCACTGACCATCGGAACCTGGAGTACATCAGAACCGCCAAGCGTCTGAACCCCAGGCAAGCCCGCTGGTCACTGTTCTTTGGCCGTTTTGACTTCCGGATTACCTACCGCCCCGGGACCAAGAATCAGAGATCGGATGCATTGTCCCGGGTGCACGAAGATGAGGTCAAAACGGAACCGTCGGATCCCCCGGATCCCATCATCCCGGAGTCCGCTATCGTGGCCGCCCTCACCTGGGACGTGGAGAAGACCGTCCGGGAGGCCCTGACCCGTGTCCCGGACCCCGGAAACGGACCAAAAAACAGACTATACGTCCCACCAGAAGCTAGGGCTGCAGTCCTGGACTTCTGTCATGGTTCTAAGCTCTCCTGTCACCCAGGGGTGCGAAGGACCGTGGCAGTCGTCCGGCAACGCTTCTGGTGGGCATCCCTGGAGACCGACGTCCGGGACTACATCCAGGCCTGTACCACCTGTGCCAGGGGCAAGGCAGATCATAGAAAAACCTCAGGGCAACTACAGCCATTGCCCGTGCCTCATCGCCCCTGGTCCCACATCGGCCTGGACTTCGTCACGGGTCTCCCGCCGTCCCAGGGAAACACTGTCATCTTCACGATAGTGGACCGTTTCTCCAAGGCGGCCCACTTCGTGGCCCTCCCGAAGCTCCCTACGGCCCAGGAGACAGCGGACCTCCTGGTCCACCACGTCGTCCGTCTGCATGGAATACCATCAGACATCGTCTCCGATCGCGGTCCCCAGTTCACCTCGCACGTCTGGAGGAGCTTCTGCCGGGAACTGGGGGCCACGGTCAGCCTCTCGTCTGGGTACCACCCCCAGACCAACGGGCAGGCAGAGCGGGCGAATCAAGAACTGGAGCAGACACTTCGCTGTGTGACAGCCGCGCACCCGACGGCCTGGAGTACCCATCTGGCCTGGATCGAGTACGCCCACAACAGCCAAGTGTCATCAGCCACCGGCCTCTCCCCGTTTGAGGCGTGCTTGGGGTATCAGCCCCCCTTGTTTCCGGTGGTTGAGGGAGAGGTCGGTGTGCCCTCGGTCCAGGCCCACCTACGGAAGTGCCGTCGGGTGTGGCGGGCCGCCCGCTCTGCTTTGTTGCAGGCCCAGACGAGGGCGAAGAAACATGCAGACCGGCGACGGGCCCCGGCTCCCAAGTATCGTCCTGGGCAGGAGGTCTGGTTATCCACCAAGGACATTCCCCTACAGGTTACCTCTCCTAAACTGCAAGAACGATACATCGGACCATATAAAATCCTCAAAGTCATCAACCCCGCCGCAGTGAGGCCGGAAGCTGGAGCCTCACTGCGGCGGGGTTGATGACTTCCATCCAGTTTTCCATGTTTCCCGGATCAAGCCTCTTCGCACCTCACCCCTCTGCACCCCGGGTCCGGCACCGCCTCCTGCCCGGATCATCGACGGAGCACCGGCTTGGACTGTCCGCCGGCTCCTTGACGTCCGTCGAATGGGCCGGGGTTTTCAGTATCTGGTGGACTGGGAGGGGTACGGCCCCGAGGAGCGCTCCTGGGTGAAGAAGGGCTTCATCCTGGACCCGGCCCTCCTGGCCGACTTCTACCGTCGCCATCCGGATAAGCCCGGTTGTGCGCCAGGAGGCGCCCGTTGAGGGGGGGGTCCTGTTGTGTGGGCCGCTGAAGAGGAGGTACTGCTGGCCCACCACCACCAGAGGGCGCCCTGCCTGGAGTGCGGGCTCCAGGCACCAGAGGGCGCTGCCGCATCATGGGAGTAATCTGGGTGACAGCTGTCACCCATCACCAAACACAGCTGTTTCCACTCAGCACCGAGGTATATCAGGAGGACGGCGTCTCCACCTCAGTGCCGAGATATCACCTAAGACCAAGGTAGTATTCTCTGCAGGTATACTTTGCATTATTCACTAAGACTGTCAAAACCGTTTTTCAGGACTGGTGACTACTAAGAACCTTATTCCTTGGATAAGTACTCACCTTCCTGCTGAACTTTGTCAAGAGGTGGAGGCGGCTTCTCCCCTCTCTGTAACTGGGTGCGTTCATCCACTCCTGTGTGTTGTTGCTCTCTCCTGCCAGCAGTACCGGATCCGACGAGCGGAGGCAGTGGCCACCTGGGAAGTCGGGACTTGGCGGTTCCAGTATTTCCAGGGTTCGGTGGCAGAGGAGATCTGGGTGGTTCCGGTTCGACTGAGACGGACGTCTCCTACCTTCGAGCCTGCCCACACGACACCAGCGGATTCGACCCTAAATTGTGTTTGTTATATTACTCTTGCTTGTTCAGTAGTAAATCTTGTTATTTACTTTCTCCATTGTCCGTTCATTGCGCCCCCTGTTGTGGGTCCGTGTTCCAACACTTTCACAACAATTAGTGAAGGTTACAAATGATCTTCTTATGGCCTCGGACAGTGGACTCATCTCTGTGTTTGTTCTGATAGACTTCAGTGCTGCTTTTGATACTGTTGACCATAAAATTTTATTACAGAGATTAGAGCATGCCATAGGTATTAAAGGCACTGCGCTGCGGTGGTTTGAATCATATTTATCTAATAGATTACAATTTGTTCATGTAAATGGGGAATCTTCTTCACAGACTAAGGTTAATTATGGAGTTCCACAAGGTTCTGTGCTAGGACCAATTTTATTCACTTTATACATGCTTCCCTTAGGCAGTATTATTAGACGGCATTGCTTAAATTTTCATTGTTACGCACATGATACCCAGCTTTATCTATCCATGAAGCCAGAGGACACACACCAATTAGCTAAACGGCAGGATTGTCTTACAGACATAAAGACATGGATGACCTCTAATTTCCTGCTTTTAAACTCAGATAAAACTGAAGTTATTGTACTTGGCCCCACAAATCTTAGAAACATGGTGTCTAACCAGATCCTTACTCTGGATGGCATTACTCTGACCTCTAGTAATACTGTGAGAAATCTTGGAGTCATTTTTGATCAGGATATGTCTTTCAAAGCGCATATTAAACAAATATGTAGGACTGCTTTTTTGCATTTACGCAATATCTCTAAAATTAGAAAGGTCTTGTCTCAGAGTGATGCTGAAAAACTAATTCATGCATTTATTTCCTCTAGGCTGGAATATTGTAATTCATTATTATCAGGTTGTCCTAAAAGTTCCCTGAAAAGCCTTCAGTTAATTCAAAATGCTGCAGCTAGAGTACTAACTGGGACTAGAAGGAGAGAGCATATCTCACCCATATTGGCCTCTCTTCATTGGCTTCCTGTTAATTCTAGAATAGAATTTAAAATTCTTCTTCTTACTTATAAGGTTTTGAATAATCAGGTCCCATCTTATCTTAGCGACCTCATAGTACCATATCACCCCAATAGGGCGCTTCGCTCTCAGACTGCAGGCTTACTTGTAGTTCCTAGGGTTTGTAAGAGTAGAATGGAAGGCAGAGCCTTCAGCTTTCAGGCTCCTCTCCTGTGGAACCAGCTCCCAATTCGGATCAGGGAGACAGACACCCTCTCTACTTTTAAGATTAGGCTTAAAACTTTCCTTTTTGCTAAAGCTTATAGTTAGGGCTGGATCAGGTGACCCTGAACCATCCCTTAGTTATGCTGCTATAGACTTAGACTGCTGGGGGGTTCCCATGATGCACTGTTTCTTTCTCTTTTTGCTCTGTATGCACCACTGCATTTAATCATTAGTGATTGATCTCTGCTCCCCTCCACAGCATGTCTTTTTCTTGGTTCTCTCCCTCAGCCCCAACCAGTCCCAGCAGAAGACTGCCCCTCCCTGAGCCTGGTTCTGCTGGAGGCTTCTTCCTGTTAAAAGGGAGTTTTTCCTTCCCACTGTCGCCAAGTGCTTGCTCACAGGGGGTCGTTTTGAACGTTGGGGTTTTTACATAATTATTGTATGGCCTTGCCTTACAATATAAAGCACCTTGGGGCAACTGTTTGTTGTGATTTGGCGCTATATAAATAAAATTGATGATGATGATAATGATCATATTTAGATTTCTGTCAAAGTCATCATTCTTGTGGCATATTCTTTTAAGCCTACAAAACTGACTGTATGGGAGGCTCTTCTTCAGTGGAAGTGGATGATTTGAATCAGCTCTAAGTAAAGAGTTCGTTGCTATAGGCTTCTTGTATAAGTCCGTATACAGCAGATTCCCATCCCTAATAATAGACAAATCTAAGAAGCTCAAACACTCTTGGTCAGAGTCCATGGAAAAAGATATAAATGGACAGCATGAGTTCAAATATACATAAAAGGATTCAAGTCACTGTCTTGTTCCTTTGAATAAACAAAAAATATCATCCAAATATCTCTTCCACATACACACATTTTCTTTAAATGCATGTTCCTGATGAATGAATTTTTCTTCAAACAGACCCATATACAAATTACAGAATGATGGTGAAAAGGGGCTACCCATAGGTACTCCATGTTTCTGAATATAAAAATTGTCTTGGAAAACCCAGTAATTATGTTTTAGAATAAGCCATGCCATATCCAGGATGGAGTTAATAGAGGGAACTCCAATGCTTATTTTAGAGACATAATGTTTCATGGCCTCAATACCTCCATCATGTGGTATAGAACAGCATTTATGTCAAAAGAAACTAAATGCCATTCGCCTTCACTGGAGACAAAATCGATAGATTCAGTCATATTTATTATGTGGCCAGTGTCCTTTATACAAGAAGGCAAACCTTCAGCAGCAGGTCTTATGATACTGTCTACAAAGATCGACAGATTAGATGTGACAGAGTCAATACTGGATACAATAGGTCTCCCTGGTGGGTTTTCAAGATTTTTAAGTATTTTTGGCAATATGTAAAAAGTAGGAACTACAAGATGATCTACTTTAAAAAAAAAAATTCATTTTCAGAAATTTCCCCATTCTGTAATCTTTGCTATGGCAAAGATATCATCAGTATTATCACCTTCATAGAATGTTTCTTTTTTTTTTTGTTTGTTTGTTTGTTTTTTAATTAACAAAATTTGATGTTTATCTTGGGGACCACGTTTTGAAGTTTCACATTTTTGGTGTGTTGGAAAGAAGTGTTTAAAGAATGAAATTAAACTTATGTCAACAGTGACACAAACATAAAAGTAAACAGATATATACAGTGAGGAAAATAAGTATTTGAACACCCTGTGGTTTTGCAAGTTCTCCCACTTAGAAATCATGGAGGGGTCTGAAATTTTCATTTTAGGTGCATGTCCACTGTGAGAGACATAATCTTAAAAAAAGAAAACAAACAAAAAAAAAATCCAGAAATCACAATGTATGATTTTCTAATAATTTATTTGTATGTTACTGCTGCAAATAAGTATTTGAACACCTGTGAAAATCAATGTTAATATTTGGTACAGTAGCCTTTGTTTGCAGTTACAGAGGTGAAACGTTATGTTTTCACACACTGCAGCAGGGATTTAGGTCCACTCATCCATACAGATCTTCTCCAAATCTTTCAGGTTTGGAGTCTCAGCTCCCTCCAAAGATTTTCTATTGAGTTTAGGTCTGGAAACTGTCCAGGCCACTCCAGGACCTTGAAATGCTTCTTACGGAGCCCCTCCTTAGTTGCCCTGGCTGTGTGTTTGGGGTCATTGTCATGCTGGAAGACCCAGCCATGACCCATCTTCAATGCTCTTACTGAGGGAAGGAGGTTGTTTGCCAAAATCTCGCAATACATGACCCCATCCACCCTCCCTTCAATACGGTGCAGTCGTCCTGTCCCCTTTGCAGAAGAGCACCCCCAGAGTATGATGCTTCCACCCCCATGCTTCATGATTGGGATGGTTTTCTTGGGGTTGTTCTCATCTTCTAAAGATGGTAAGTGGAGTTGATTCCAAAAAGCTCTATTCTGGTCTCATCTGACCACATGACCTTCTCCCATGCCTCCTCTGGATCATCCAGATGGTCACTGGTGAACTTTAAATGGGCCTGGACATGTGCTGGCTTGAGCGGGGGACCTTGCTGCCCTGCAGGATTTTAAACCATGACAGCATCATATGTTACTAATGTAATCTTTGTGACTGTGGTCCCAGCTCTCTTCAGGTCATTGACCAGGTCCTCCGGTGTAGTTCTGAGCTTTCTCAGAATCATCATTACCCCACAAAGTGAGATCTTGCATGGAATCCCAGACCAGGGGGACTGACAGTCATCTTGTGTTTCTTCCACTTTCTAATAAATAATCATAACAGTTGTTGTCTTCTACCAAGATCTTGCCTGTTGTCCTGTAGTCCATCCCAGCCTTGTGCAGGTCTACAGTTTTGTCCCTGGTGTCCTTAGACAGCTCTTTGGTCTTGGCTATGGTGGACAGGTTGGAGTGTGATTGATTGAGTGTGTGAACAGGTGTCTTTTATACAGGTAACAAGTTCAAACGGGTGCAATTAATACAGGTAAAGAGTGCAGAATAAGAGGGCTTCTTAAAGAAAAATTAACAGGTCTGTGTGAGCCAGAATTCTTGCTGGTTGGTAGGTGTTCAAATACTTATTTACAGCAGTAACATACAAATAAACTATTAAAAAAATCATACATTGTGATTTCCGGATTTTTTTTTTCTTTTTTTTTTTTTAAGATTATGTCTCTCACAGTGGACATGCACCCAAGATGAAAATTTCAGACCCCTCCGTGATTTCTAAGTGGGAGAACTTGCAAAATCGCAGGGTGTTCAAATACTTATTTTCCTCACTGTAAGTCTACCTCTAGTGACTTGTTAGACTGATCAAGTGCCTAAAAAATTCTCTTGGACTTTTCCTCAGTGTCTGAACCACAGGCAGTGTGTATACATTGGAAAAGCATAGAAACTTAAAGTCACTGGTTCATGAATCTGTTGTCAGGTATGTGTCATAATTATAAGAGGGAGACAGAGGCAGCAGTAGGCAGGGATGAGCCTATTTTATGAGAGCAAACCATGACACCATATGTGCTTTTATATTTTATTTTAAGTTTTTTTCTTTATGTACATGATACACTCTTGAAGCAGCACAGTGGCTTAGCGGTTAGCACTGTTGCCTCACAGCAAGAATAACATGAGACTGCTTCCCACGTGTGGCCTTTCTGTGTGGAGGTTCCATGTTCTGCTCATGTCTGTGCGGGTTCCCTCTGGGTGTTCCGGCTTCCTCCTACATCCAGTTACAGGCAGGTTGGGTGAACTGGAAACTTAAAATTGACCGTAGCTGTGCTTGCGAGTGTGAATGTGTTTGTCTGTCGATATGTGTCACTGTGACAGACTGGTGTCCTGTCCAGGGTGTACCCTGCCTCATGCCCTATGACCGCTGGTATAGGCTCCAGCACCCCATGAGCATTAATTGGAGTTCACGGGTATAGACAATGGATGGACAGAAGACAGAGGTGGATGAGCATTCATTGGTATCTGTGATTCTAATCTCCTGAGACATGAAATTATGGTCCAAATCTCCTGTTGTCACCAGAGAATAAAAATTTTATAACTGAAGGTATCAACTGAAAGGAAAAATTCCTGGGAGTGGCGCCAATTCTGTCTGTTATTCTTAACTTCTCAATAGTAAACTTAATGATATCCACCTCTGTACCAGGTAAAATATTCTCTGGTTATGCGTTTTAAAAGCGATTTCCATTGAAAACACTGTTCAGCACCATGGACAGAGTCTGAATGCTGGGAAATAAATGGATGAAGTAACAATTATGACGTGCTATTAAAACAACAGTTTTTGTGTTAATTACTAAAGCTTATTTTAATTGTACATAATTGTTATCTATAAAGAGCCTTTGGGTATAGATGCAGAAGATAAATATATACAAAGAAATTTCATGTTGCATCTGTTAAACTTTATAAATGAGGTAACTACTGAAGGCAAGAACAAAATTAAGAAGAAAAAGCACATTGTTATTTCAGGTATCACAGTCACTCATAGTTTGTTCAGATTTTAGCACATTTATCTTCATGCATGCTTTGGTACTAAATTAACGTAATTTATTTTATAACATTTTAGCAACACATGCTTCTCAATATTATATTAAAAATGGCAGTTCAGAAGAAGAAGATTGTATTTGTTTTGACCACATTAATTTACTCTCAATAACATGAGAAGCAAGGTGGTGATGAATGAATGGACAGACAGATGGAAGGTGGGATGGATATAGTGAGGAAAATAAGTATTTGAACACCCTGCGATTTTGCAAGTTCCCCCACTTAGAAATCACGGAGGGGTCTGAAATTTTTCATCTTAGGTGCATGTCCACTGTGAGAGACATAATCTAAAATAAATAAATAAAAAAATCCGGAAATCACAATGTATGATTTTTTTTAAAAATAATTTATTTGTATGTTACTGCTGCAAAAAAGTATTTGAACACCTACCAACCAGCTTGAATTCTGGCTCACACAGACCTGTTAATTTTTCTTTAAGAAGCCCTCTTATTCTGCACTCTTTACCTGTATTACGTCGGTAAATGACCTGAAGAGAGCTAGGACCACAATCACAAAGATTACATTAGTGACACATGATGCTGTCATGGTTTAAAATCCTGCAGGGCAGCAAGGTCCCCCTGCTCAAGCCAGCACATGTCCAGGCCTGTTTGAAGTTCATCAGTGACCATCTGGATGATCCAGAGGAGGCATGGAAGAAGGTCATGTGGTCAGATGAGACCAGAATAGAGCTTTTTGGAATCAACTCCACTTACCATGTTTAGAGGATGAGAACAACCCCAGGAAAATCATCCAACCGTGATGCATGGGGGTGGAAACATCAGGAAACTAAGGAGGGGCTGTGTAAGAAGCATTTTAAGGTCCTGGAGTGACTTGGCCAGTCTCCAGACCTGAACTCAATAGAAAATCTTTGGTGGGAGCTGAAACTCCAAACCTGAAAGATCTAGAGAAGATCTGTATTGAGGAGTGGACCAAAATCCCTGGTGCAGTGTGTGCAAACCTGGTGAAAAACTACAGGAAACATTTGACCTCTGTAATTGCAAACAAAGGCTACTGTACCAAATATTAACATTGATTTTCACATCTGTTCAAATACTTATTTGCATCAGTAACATACAAATAAATTATATATATATATATATATATATATATATATATATATATATATATATATATATATATATATATATATATATATATATATATAGATTATGTCTCTCACAGTGGACATGCACCTAAGATTAAAATTTCAGACCCCTCAATGATTTCTAAGTGGAAGAACTTGCAAAATCGCAGGGTGTTCAAATACTTATTTTCCTCACTGTATGTCTTCTAATGTTCACCTTCAAAGTGATAGAAAATGACACAGAGTTGTACCTCAGGGACAAAAATCTATGCATTTTCAACCACATTGATATAACTAAGAGACAAAGGTCTTCTGACTCAAACAAATTTGAAAAGAAGTGCGGAGGCATATTCATTATCTCACACTGTACGATCATAAATGGACAGACAGACATATACATCCTCACATTTACACATATGATCAAGGAATAATATACAATTAATGTAGCCTGACTTCCTCTGGACTGCAGCAGTAAACAAATCAAGCTGAAGACATCAAAAAAAAAATCCCTAAAATGCGATACGTGTTCAACAGATGTATTAAAACAGTATAATCTTACTACTGAGAATACCCTAGCATGTATTAACATACCGGATACCATTAACTGCACAGATTTGGCTTGTGATAATACTGTACATATAAATCATGCTAAACAGTTTTATAGAGATATAATTGACTGCCTTATTAATGCATGGTGAAGATATGGTACCTGATATACCAAGGAGAAAAATAATAAATAAACCTGGATGGAATTCTTGTGTTGCTGAGCTTTATAAAGCTTTGAAAGATGCCTATAGAACCTGAGATAGTTGTGGTCGGTCTAGAAGTCCCATGTATGATATGTACTGACAATGCAGAGCAAGATGTAAATATTCTGCTAGTCACTCGCAAAAAAAAAAAAAAAAAAAAAAGAAATGTTATCAAACCATGACTACAATTCCTTCTGGAAAGAAATTAAATTTAACAACTGTAAAACTCCCCTCCCAACTACCATTGAAGGAATCTCAGGGGAAAAACACATTGCTGAGCTCTGGAGAAAGCATTTATTGAGTTTACTCAACAGTGCTGAAAGTAGGAGTGACTGGAGCCAGAGAATTGAATGTAACTTTGAGTTTAAAGATGTGTTCATAGATAAGGCAGAGATAAAATCTGCTATCAAGAGGCTTGATTCTAACAAGCAGAGCATCAAAAACCTTCTTCTGATCACCTTCACCTGTTACTTAGCATGTGTCTGACTAGTTTTCTGGTACATGGAATCTTGCCAGATTCTATGTTATCTGTGATGCTTGTCCCTATCATTTAGGACAAAACTGGTAAAATTACTGCAAAAGACAATGACACCGAGTATAGTCAGTAAGGTTGTTGACATTATTTTGCGAGATCGCATGGAAATGTATCTTACGACAAAACCAAATCAGTTTGGATTTAAGAAGAAACTTGGCACCGATATGTGTAAATATGCCTTCAGGGAGATAGTCGATGCATATCACACACTTAATGGTAGCATTTTTGCATGTTTTTAGATGCCAGCAAGGCAATCGATCAGGTTAATCATAGAATAATGTTTGAAAAACTCGTCAGGAGAGGAGTTCCTGGTTATGTTGTAAGAATATTGATATTTTGGTATGCACATCAATAGATGTGTGTCACGTGGGGTAACGCTTACTCTGATTACTTAATATGTCATGTGGGGTCAGAAAAGGTGGGATACTCTCACCTTATCGCTTCAATATTTATGTTGATGATCTCAGTGCAGAATTAAATAAATGCAATACAGGCTGAAATATTCACACTCTGCTTGTAAATCATTTAATATATGCAGATGACTTGGTTGTGTTCTCTCCATCTGTGAGTGGACTCCAGATGCTCCTTCAGGCATGTGAGAAATTTGGTGATACACATGATGTGAGGTTTAACGGTAAGAGAAGTGCTGTAATGGTGTTTTGAACAAGGATTTTGAGAGGCGCTACAATGCCTAATTTCATGATGTGTAGTGAGATCGTGAAAGAAATTGGAGGTTATATATCTTTGACGCATCGTGTCAAATTAACGGTCTGATGATGCTGACATTGGTAGACAGATTAGAAAAGTTTATGCACAGGGAAATGCTGAACTGTGTAAATTCTGTATGTGTTTTGGGATGTTAAATTAACCATATTTTGATCATACTGCTCTCCATTGTACACAGCACAGTTATGGTCGAACTACAGAAGATCCTCCATAAATAGACTGTATGTGTCTTATCACAACTTGCTAAAGATGTTTTTAGGATTGTCTAAGTATGAGAGCACAAGTCTATTGTGTACAAGTCTCGATGTACAGTGCTGTTAAGCAG
Organism: Thalassophryne amazonica; assembly: GCF_902500255.1. Classification (NCBI taxonomy): domain Eukaryota; kingdom Metazoa; phylum Chordata; class Actinopteri; order Batrachoidiformes; family Batrachoididae; genus Thalassophryne; species Thalassophryne amazonica. The sequence goes on from NC_047113.1 coordinate 30,572,711, forward strand.
TTATATGGAAACTCATCTATAAATTTATGTTAAGATTGGAGGTCTCCAGGAAAGGCATAATCATGGCAGTGCTTGAATCCAGTATTTTTTATGTATCCCAAATTAGAAAACATCTATCTGTTTAATCTTTTATATATCACTTCTGATTAGCTGATGTTTTAGATTTTATATACAGTATATGTGTGTGTGTGTGTGTGTGTGTGTGTGTGTGTGTGTGTGTGTGTGTGTGTGTGTGTGTGTGTGTGTGTGTGTGTGTGTGTGTGTGTGTGAGAGAGAGAGAGAGCATTTTTTAAAGAGTCTATGGACCAGTACGTATTGTAAGTAGTTGAGTCCGCAATAAAGTACATTGATTGAATGATCCAAACAAACATGGAGTGAACATTCCAACAATACCAATGATCCACCTGACAAACACACTCCATTCCAGAACTCCAGTGCCCAGGTAAAACACAGACCTTTTTTACAAATGATAAAATCACTATATTTGGAAAAACCAGAAAACACAATGGAAAGTTGTTCATGTTTCACATTTATGGTCGGAATACAATCAACAACTCATTGTCAAGAATGTTACTGTAATTGATGACACTTTGTCATCATCAGTTTGACCAAAACCATTATATGTTTTGCTAAAGGGACTGCATGTCCCTTTAGCAAAACAACAAAAGCAACAAAATTTGGTGCGTAGCTCAACCCACTCGGAGTGCAAATACCTGGATGTTAACATATCTTAAAAATTAAAATGTGGCATTAGCTTAAAATAAATGAACGAATAAATGTTCAGTCCTACCTCTGGTGAATCATCAGACTGTTGAAATTTCTCAGAAAATTGTGTTGGACTTTTCTTCAGAGTCTGTTCTACAGGCAGCATGTTGTCATTGTAACAGGACACAAACTTAAAGTCACTGGTTCTTGAACCTGTTGTCAGGTAGGTGTCATAATTATAAGTGCTGCGTAAAGTTCCTGTTCCATCAACATCTGCATAATGAGGAGGAGGATAACCGCTGGGGATGGCAACTGCTCCATCAAACAACATCCTGGGTTTTCTTCTGTGACAAAATTTCACACCAGTGGTGATAATAATGAAGGTCAGGAAAAATGTGGACACTGAAGCCAGTGCGATGATGAGATAAGATGTCAGTTTTGAATTCTTCTCATCATAAGACATGTCCTTCATCTCTGGAATCTCAGCCAAGTTGTCAGAAATGAGTACAGGTGGCAGACAGAGAGGGCTGTCCGTTATCTTTAACTGCTACAATAAGGTTCTGTTTCATGCTGTCAGATTCAGAAATGTCCCGCTGTGTCCTGATCTCTCCACTGTGGACATCAATAGTGAAAAGTCCTGGATCAGTGGATTTGACTATATGATAGGAGAGCCAGGCATTCTGTTCAGAGTCCGTGTCCACTGCGATCACTTTGGACACCAGAGAGCCTCCTTGTGCAGCTTTGGGGACCAGCTCGGTCATGACGGAGTTGCCTTCTGGGGCGGGGTACAGTATCTGAGGAGAGTTGTCATTCACATCTGTGATGAAGACACTGACGGTCACGTTGCTGCTGAGTGGAGGAGAACCGTTGTCTCTGGCCATCACGTGGACTTTCAAACTCCTGAACTGTTCATAATCAAAGGACCTGACAGCGTGGATCACCCCCGTGTCTCCGTTAACAGACAGATAAGAGGACACCGGGGCTCCGTTCACCTCACCAGGTAAAAGAGAATAAATCACTGTCCCATTTTGTCTCCAGTCAGGGTCTCAAGCAGAAACAGAACATAAAGTGGAACCAGGTTTGTTGTTTTCAGTTACGTGGGTGCTGTAGGACTGTTCCAAAAACACAGGTGGGTTGTTGTTGATATCAGCTACAGATAACTGAACAGTTTTAGAGGAGGACAGAGGTGGAGAGCCCTTATCAGTAGCTGTGATTGTGATGTTGTAATCAGACACTAATTCACAGTCCAAATGTCCTGTTGTCACCAGAGAATAATAGTTTTTAATGGAAGGAACCAATTTAAAGGGAACATTTTGTTGAATGGAGCAGCGGACCTGTCTGTCTCTGAGTCTCTGTCCTGAACATTAATGATTCCCACCTCTGCACCAGGTGCTGAACTGTTTATCGAGGTGGAGAAATAAGTTTGTCCCACATCTGCAAGTGAGCAGCGACACCGTGGGATCAAATAGAATATTGCATTTACAAAAATGGCCAAAGAAAGAGCAGAGACTTTATGAAATGAGCCTACACTATGTTGGAACAGTCAAATAATTAATTTTAAAAATCGCACATTAACTTTCTTGTTTATAAGCGTAATTCTTTCAAAACATGAACATGGTAAACAGTTCAGCACCATGGACAGAGTGTAATCAGAGGGAAAACATCGACAAACCGTGATCACATTTCAGCTAAGATACGAGAGTATGTGGAATTCCGAGAAACATTAACGAACAAGGCGAAGGTCAGATTTTAAATAAAAATATGTAAGAAAGTAAGTAAATCAATAAATAAAATGTTCCTACTTGTTTGGCGAGCGGGGATGTCGCCCTTGACAGTGATAAGTTTAGTGTATGAACTCGTTTCAATTATATTGTCTTTTCACAAAACAAATGACGGCCAAATTTGCTCATATTTTAACAAATATATTTTTTTCATTAAGGAGCTTCTTACATTTCAGAGGCTTTTTCCATTTGCACGAGCACAAGAGATCAGCGTTTCTTTGCAGCGGCTGTGATAGAAAAGTCTGTCTGTTGCCTTGCCACGGATGGCGTTCTACCCAGGGTGTAACCTGTTTCTCGCCCAATGAGTGTTGGAATAGACTCTCTACGTCTACCGCCGTGACCCTTGATTGGAGTAAGCAGGTATAGAAAATGAATGAATAAATACTAACCACTGCACTATCTTTTATATATATATATATATATATATATATATATATATATATATATATATATATATATATATATATATATATTAATGTTTGGCCTTTTGAGTAACTAATCAAGTAATTTTACTGAAACAGCCTATGCAAGAAATGTATGCCATGAATACAATCAAGAAACCATAAAGGTTTTAAGAAAATGCATGTATTCAATATATTTCTAATATAGATAGATAGATAGATATTCTTATGTTTTGGAAAATATTTTGTGATTGATACTTTTCATTACACACAGTGATAACAATTAAAGCCAGTGTAACAGTGAATCACAAAGTCTGAACAATTCCAAATACACCGCATCAACAACAAACGGCAAGTACTTCAACTCAATTTAAGAAAACACACACTGAACAATAAATAAATAAGTGCATTTTAAAACAAGTGGTAGAGGTGGGGCTAGATGATGTGACTGATCACCGTGTCTCAAACACTTTGACTAATAATTCTGAGGAAAACATATGTTCTGTGAATGCCATTCCAGAAAATTTGTCAAAATAAACTGTTTGAAAGACACATCCACAGATATTTTTGTTTATTCATTTGTACTGTTGCGAAACATAGAAATTACAAAAATATGATGTGACCGAACAAAAGATACAATACTTTGCAGTATTTTATCTCCTCTCGTGGTTTTGGACAGGAAGAGAACATAACAGGGGAACAGTGTTTGTAGTTCCCGTCAAGGGAGTGCTGCATAACTGATTAAAAAAAAAAAAAAAAAATCAGGTTGGTTGTCGTGACTATCAACTCCAGAAAACTGAACAGTTTTAGAGGAAAACAGAGGGGGAGGGTTCATTGGTGGCTATGATTCTAATGTTGTAATGAGACACTAATTCATCATCCAAATCTCCTGTTGTCACCAGAGAATAAAAATTCTATAACTGAAGGTATCAGCTGAAAGAGAAACTTCCTGGAAGGGCACCAATTCGGGCTGGTATTAATTCTAAATCGTACACTTAATGATATCCACTTCTGTACCAGGTCAAATGTTCTCTGGTGTGTTTTAAAAGGGATTTCTTTTTTAGAATATGCCACAGTATTGAAACACTCTTCAGCACCATGGACAGAGATTGAATGATGGGAAATAAATGAGAGCCTGTTGAGTATAGATGCAGAAGATGAACAGAGACAAAGAAACAAAAGAGCTTTTCATGTTGCATTTGTTAAACTTTATAAATGAGGTAACTGTTGGAGGCAAGAACAAAAAATAAATAAATAAATAATAAGAAAAAGCAGATCATTATTCCATGTATCAGAGTCACAGCAGCTGTTCTATTCGTAAACACTTGAGAGGCACCTCGCCTACGGGGGGCGCACAAACACTTTCATGCTCATGCAGTCTTTCAGCATCACACCTGCATGCTTTGACACTAAATTTATGTTATTTGTGATAACATTTCAGCAAAACACGCTTCTCAGTATTATATAAAAATTGACAGTTAAGAAGAAGAACATCACATTTGTTTTGACCACATGCATTTACTCTCAAGAACATGAGAAGCAAGGTGACTGGGTTATGTCATCGAAAACTCACCTTCAGAGTGACAGAATATGACACAGAGCTGTACCTCAGGGACAAAAATCCATGCATTTTCAAAAATGGTGATGTTAGGAGACAAAGGTTCTCTGACTCAAAACATGCATTTGCAAAGAATTGTGAAAGGATGTTCATCATCTCACACTGGACATTCATAAACAAGTAGACAGACATCAACATACTCACATTTACACCTATGATGAAGATACAAAAATCAATTTAAGTAGCCTGACTTCCTCTGGACTGTTGCAGTAAACAAACCAAGCTGAAGACATCCAAACAAACATGGAGTGAACGTTGCAACAATACCAATGATCCACCTGACAAACACACAACATTCCAGAACTTCAGTGCCTAGGTAAAACACAGAACTTTACCTTTAGAAATGAGAAAACCTCTATTTTATTGACAAAACACAATGGAAGGTTAGGGCCCCTTCACACATAGGACGAATGTGGTCAAACTGCACATGAAGCAGGAATCGCATGCAATACATGTAAAACTGGAGCTGCCACCAACGCCTCTTACACCTGTTGCTACAACTATTTGCACACCCTAGTGACTGAAAGACAGAGCGTACCCTGTGAGAGCCCATTCGATCCCTCTCGCGACAGGTGTCGGCCAGATTCCAGGTGATACACATGAACATCCAACACTGCTCGCTTGCCACATAGAAAATTTGTGGTCATTTGTGCTGTTAGCACAAATACAGTCAGCAGACAATCACTTTTGAGCTGGATGTGAAATTTGAGTGCTCCCACAACTGTGGCGTTGCCAAGCACACATGTGATGTGCCACAGTGTCGGCTCCCCCCCACAACACGTGGGTGTGTGTTTTGTGCGCTTCCCCCAACAAGTGTATGCGTGTGGTTCGCCACCCCCACCCCACTCCTGCAGGCGAGGTGCCTCTCATCTGATCACAGAGTGACACCTTGGTCTGTGCTCTGAATGGACAGGGGTCATGGCTGACTGACAGTAGCAGCGGCTGTTGACAACGCAGGTCCTGGACATCAAAGCTGCAGAACATGTACTGTGTTTTGACGAACACGTATGTGTGTATGTGTCAGTGTGTGTGTTCTTGCTGTCCTCATGTGGAAATACATAAAAAAAATATGTATTGCTTTTGTGACAGGCTGGAGAGTGCACACACTGACAGGCTGTCTGAGCTGAAATGGACCGTCAGTTCATGTGGACATGCAGCAGGCCATCTAAATGTCACGTCTGTCTGACAGGACAGACATGCCCTGTGAGAGGCGTGCCGCAGGACTATATGACAAGCCAACAGTGCGACATAGGACAAATATGCTACTTTCAATCACGTATCAATAGAAATATGTCGTAACAAACGCCAAGCTTTTTCTCCTTTTTTTTTTATATGTTTTTGTACTTGTTGATTTCAGGTATTTTTCCACACCTTTTATAGGACAGCAATGGGAGCGCAGTGGTAAAGTTTGTGGCTGGCAAACAGAGCTTCTGTACACTGCAGGTTTGAATACCGTGGGTGACATATTTTTCTTTTTTTTTCACAGCAGCTGTGCAATGTGGTTACACACGCTCCAGCTGCTCGCACTGTGTTCCCATTGTGACAGTTCTGTGCACGACACCGATGCATACATGAAACCGTTGCAGTGGGTTTGTTCACATCTGCCCACTGGCTCAATGTTTTTGTGGTTCACTCATACGAACTGTTCCACTGTGATTCTCTCAGATTTGTACTTATTTGTACTATGTGAAGGGACCCGTAATGTGGACTTCAGCTGGCTTCATGTTTCATGTTCAGCCCACTCTCTTGGAAGACAAAGAAAAATTATTTTGTTGCTGAAATTGCTGGCACATTCTCATAATCATCATCATCAGTCTGACCAAAACCACAATACAGTTTGATGCAGGGAAAGCATGTTATCCAATATTAGACTGAGTCACAAGATTTTATGTTTCCCTTGAAGTGCAAATACCTGGATGATTACATGTCTTAAAACGTGGTATTAGGCTGCTTAAAATAAAAGTTGCATCAAGAGTGATGTACACATGAGTAAAAATGAATAAATGTTCAGACCTACCTCTGGTGAATAATTAGACTGTTCAAATGCCTCTTTCAAATGCCAAAATTCTGTTGGGCTTTTCTTCAGAGTCTGTTGTGCAAGCATTGTGTTGTCTTTATATGATATAGATGACACAAACTTAAAGTCACTGGTTCTTGACCTCACACCAAGGATGATAATAATGAAGGTAATAATGATAATAATAATGATAATAATGAAGGTCATGGAAAAGGTGGACACTGATGCAGGGGCGGGGTACAGTATCTGAGGAGAGTTGTCATTCACATCTGTGATGAAGACACTGACGGTCACGTTGCTGCTGAGTGGAGGAGAACCGTTGTCTCTGGCCATCACGTGGACTTTCAAACTCCTGAACTGTTCATAATCAAAGGACCTGACAGCGTGGATCACCCACATGTCTCCGTTAACAGACAGATAAGAGGACACCGGGGCTCCATTCACCTCACCAGGTAAAAGAGAATAAATCACTGTTCCGTTTTGTCTCCAGTCAGGGTCTCGAGCAGAAACAGAACATAAAGTGGATCCAGGATTGTTGTTTTCAGTCACGTGGGTGCTGTAGGACTGTTCCAAAAACACAGGTGGGTTGTCGTTGATATTAGCTACAGACATAATTCACGGTCCAAATGTCCTGTTGTCACCAGAGAATAAAAGTTTTTAATGGAAGGAACAATTTAAAAGGGACATTTTGTTGAATGGAGCAGCGGACCTGTCTGTTTGTCTCTGAGTCTCTGTCCTGAACATTAATGATTTCCACCTCTGTACCAGGTGACGCATTCTCCGCCACTGGATTAATCAAGGAGGTCACGAATATAACAGGAAAATTATCATTCACATCAGTAATATCAATAACTACTTTGGAATGAGATGAAAGTCCAAATCCATCTTTCGCATCAACACGCATTTCATATTTGGATTCACTCTCATAATCTATTTCTCCTGTCACTTTTATTTCTCCAGTTTTGCTGTTCAAATTAAATACTTTTTTAGCCCGTTCTCATATTCGACTAAATTCATACGTCACTTCTCCATTAACTCCCTCGTCTGCATCAGTTGCACTCACGGTGATGACGACAGTATCGAGGGCGGAGTTTTCAGGTAGGCTGCTTTTGTATACAGCCTGTTCAAACACTGGGGCGTTATCATTAGCGTCCAGCACAGTTACGTGGATCGTGGCAGTTCCAGATTTTTGTGGATTTCCACCATCAACTGCAACAAGAATTAATTTTAAATCATGTTCCTTTTCACGATCCAACTCTTTATCCAACACCAACTCCACGTTTTTAGACCCATCAGTGTCATCACGAACTGATAAAATAAAATGATCATTTTTTTTCCAAGCGGTACAGTTTCACCGCATTTTGTCTAACGTCTGCGTCATGCGCGTCACTGAGACGATAACGAGCTCCTTTAACTGCTGATTCCCTTATTTCTAATTTTACAGTATATTTTGGGAAAACAGGTGAACTGTCGTTTACATCCTGTATAAATAAAGAGATCCGATGTAGTTCCAAAGGTTTCTCGAGGACTAATCCGAATTTAAGCGCACACGATACCTTCTCTCCACACAGCTCCTCTCGGTCTATCCTCTGTTTGATCACAACATCCCCCGTTTTATCATCAATATGGCAAAAATGTTTAATATCGTCTTCCGAATTAATCCGCGCCTTCTGAAAAGAGAATGATCCGATTTCCAGGCCGAGATCGTTGGCTCCGTTTCCAACAATGGATCCAGGTCTCATCTACTCCAGAACCGAGTAACTGAGGTCTGCGGCTGTCACCTGGACGATGAGCGCAAATGCGCACATAAAACTGAGTAATAGTATTCCTTTGTGGCTCATTTTTCCTTCAAAAAATCCGAAAATGACGTTGATTCTAATCGTAAAAACAATTCACGGACCTCCAATCACAATGGCTGCTCGGCGTCTGAAGGCTGAAGGACTGCGTTCTTATCGAGGTGGAGAAATGAGTTTGCCTCACATCTGCAAGTGAGTAGCGACACTCTGAGATCAAATAGAATATTGCAATAAAAAAAATGTCCAGCGAAAGAGCAGAGACTTTCTGATATGAGTCAGTGAAGTATTCTACATTTGGTTATAAGTAATTAAAAAAAATCGCACATTAACTTTCTTGTTTATAAGCGTAATTACTTCAAAACGTGAACGTGGTAAACAGTTCAGCACCATGGACAGAGTGCAATCAGAGGTAAAACATCCACAAACCGTGGTCACATTTCAGCTAAGATACAAGACTATGTGGAATTCTGAGAAACATTTATGAACAAGGCGAAGTCCAAATTTTAAATAAATGTGTAAGTCATTAAGTAAGTAAGTAAATAAATCAGATGGCTCTACTTGTTTGGCGAGCACGGATGTCGCTCTTGAGAGCCACACGTTCAGTGGTTGAATCCCGTTTCAATTATATTAAGTTGTCTTTTCACAAAATGAATGACGGTAAAATTTGCTCATATTTTAACAACTATATTTTTCAATTAAGGAGCTTCTTACATTTCAGAGGCTGTTTCAATTTGTACGAGCACAAGAGATCAGCGTTTCTTTGCAGCGGCTGTGATAGAAAAGTATTTTCTATTTGTCGCCCTGCCATGGACTGGCGTCCTACCCAGGGTGTAACCTGTTTCTCATCCTATGAGTGTTGGAATAGACTCCATACCACTACCGCCGTGACCCCAGATTGGAGAAAGCAGGTATAGAAAATGAATGAATAAATACGAACCACTGCATGATCTTTATTCATTTATTTATTTATTTTTGGCCTTTTGAGTAACTAATCAAATAATTCTACTTAAACATTCTATGCAAAAAATTTGTGCCATGAATACAATCAACAACCCACAAACAAAGTTTTCTGAAGAAAATGCATGTATTCAATGTCTCACGGCAAGTCGTGATTCAGCAGCATGAAATATACATTAATCTATTGGTTCGTGATATTGTGACGAAAAGCTCCTCATTTTCATCACTGCAGCACGAATTCATTCTAATTCATTCCGTGATGGCTGCACGAAAATAAAAGTGAAGCGGGGGGGGGGGGGGAGTGTCGGGGGTGGTTACGGTTAGGGATGGGGGAAGGAGTAGGGTTAGTGGCTGCAACCTAAAAAAAAGTCACGAAAATTGAACTCATTTCATGACATGAGTACGAAAAAAAAAAAAAAAACGTGAGATTGGGCTGCAAAAAAACATTTGTTCTTGTGTTTTGGAAAATATTTTGTGATTGATATATTTCCTTAAACACAGTGAGAACAATTAAAGCCAGTGTAACAGCAAATCACAAATTTTGAACAATTCCAAATACACCACATCAAAAATAAATGGCAAGTACTTCAACTCAGTTTAAGAAAACCACACTAAACAATAAATAAATGAATGCATTTTAAAATTGTAAAGGTGAGACTGGATGATGTGACTGTTCACCGTCTCTCAAACACTTTAAATAATCCTTCTGAGGAAAACATATGTATTGTAAATGCCATTCCAGAAAATTTGTCAAACAAAGGTGTGTTTGAAAGAGAAGTCCACAGATATTTTTGTTTATTCATTTGTTTTGTTGAACATAAAAATTACAAAAATATATATATATATATATATTGTCACCAGGAAAAAGAGACAATACTTTGCACCATGATGTCTCCTCTCATGGTTTTGGACAGGAAGAGAACATAACAGGGGAACAGTGTTTGTTGTTTTCTGTCAAGCAAGTGCTGCATAACTGATAAAAAATCAGGTTGGTTGTCGTGACTATCAGCTACAGAAAACTGAACCGTTTTAGAGGAAGACAAAAGGGGAGAGCATTCATTGGTAGCTGTGATTCTAATGTTGTAATGAGACACTAATTTATCATCCAAATCTCCTGATGTCATCAGAGAATAAGGATTTTAAAACTGAAGGTATCAGCTGAAAGAGGAAATTCCTGAGAGGGGAACCAATTCTGACTGTTATTAATTCTAAATCGTACACTTAATGATATCCACTTCTGTCCCAGGTAAAATATTCTCTGGTGTGTTTTAAAAGGGATTTCGGCTTTGCTTGAGCTGCTGCCCCCATGAACCGACTCTGTATAAAGTGGAAGAAAATGGATGGATGGATGGATGGATAGATAATATGCCACAGTATTGAAAACACTTCAGCACCATGGACAGAGTTTGAATGTTGGGAAATAAATGAGAATTTAGATGCAGAAGATGAACAGAGACAAAGAAACAGAAGAGGTTTTCATGTTGCATCTGTTAAACTTCATAAATGAGGTAACTGTTGGAGGCAACAACAAAAAATAAAAGCATATCATTATTAAATGTATCAGAGTCACTCATAGATCGTTTGTTCAGACTTGAACAGTTTCAGCATCGCACCTGCATGCTTTGGCACTAAATTGTGATTTCTTTCATAACATTTTAGCAAATCATGCATCTCAATATTATATAAAAATTGACAGTTAAGAAGAAGATAATCACATTTGTTTTGACCACATGCATTTACTCTCAAGAACATGAGAACTAAGGAGACTGGGTTAATATGTCGTCGAAAGTTCACCTTCAAAGTGATAGAATATGACACAGAGCTGTACCTCAGGGACAAAAATCTATGCATTTTCAAAAAATGGTGATATTAGGAGACAAAGGTTCTCTGACACAAAACATGCATTTGAAAAGAACTGTGGAGGCATGTTCATCATCTCACACTGGACAATCATACACAGGCAGACAGACATATACTCACATTTACACCTATGATGAAGTTATAAAAATTAATTTATGTAGCCTGAATTCCTCTGGACTGAAGCAGTAAACAAACCAAGCTGAAGACATCCAAACAAACATGGAGTGAACGTTGCAACAATACCAGTGATCCACCTGACAAACACACTCCATTCCAGAACTACAGTGCCCAGGTACAACACAGAACTTTATCTTTAGAAGCGAGAAAACTTCTATTTTATTGCCAAAACACAATGGAAGGTTAGGGTCCCTTCACACATAGGACGAATGTGGTCAAATTGCGCATGAAATGCGCATAAAGCAAGAATTGCATGCAATACGTGTAAATTCGGAGCTGCCGCCAGCGCCTCTTACACCTGTTGCTACAACTATTTGAGCACACCAGCGACTGAAAGACAGAGTGTGCCCTGTGAGAGCCCATTCAATCCCTCTCGCGGCAGGTGTCGGCCAGATTCCAGGTGATACACACGAACATCCAACACTGCTCCCTTGGCACTTAGAAAATGTGTGGCCATTTGCACTGTTAGCACAAATACAGTCAGCAGACGATCTGAATGTCATGTTCGTCTGACAGGACACACATATCCTGTGAGCGGCACGCCACAGGACTATATGACAAGCCAACAGTGTGACAAATGCATCACATTCAGTCATGTATCCGCAGAAATATGCGGTAATGAATGCCATTTGGTCACTTATCACTGAGCTTTTTTCTCTATTTTTAAAAATGACATTTTTGTCCTTGTTGATTTCAGGCATTTTTCCACACCTTTTATAGGACAGCAATGGCAGTGCAGTGGTAAAGTTTCTGGCTGGCAACCAGAGCTTTTGTACAATGCAGGTTTGAATCCCGTGTGTGACATGTTTTTTTCACTGTGCAATGTTGTTACACATACTCCAGCTGCTCACACTGTGTTCCTGCTGTGATGGTTCCATGCACGACACCTTCACATGCACGAAACCTTTGCAGCAGGTTTGTTCACATCTGCCTGTCGGCTCAGTGTGGTTCGCTCCGACGTGATTCACCCTGATTTGTACTATGTGTGAAGGGGCCCGTACTGTGGAATTCAACTGGTTTCATGTTTCATGTTCAGCCCACTCTCTTGGAAGACAAAGAACAACTCATTTTCAGAAATGTTGCTGGAATTGCTGACACATTCTCATAATCATCATCATAATCATCACCATCAGTCTGACCAAAACCGCAATAGGGTTTGCTGCAGGGAAAGCATGTTATCCAATATTAGACTGAGTCACAAGATTTGATGTTTCCCTTGAAGTGCAATTACCTGGATGATTACATGCCTTAAAACGTGGTATTAGGATGCTTAAAATAAAAGCTGCATCAAGAGTGATATAAATATACAAGTAAAAATGAATAAATGTTCAGTCCTACCACTGGTGAATCATCAGACTGTTCAAATGCCTCAGAACATTGTGTTGGACTTTTCTTCAGAGACTGTTGTGCAGGCAGCGTGTTGTCATTATAAGAGGACACAAACTTAAAGTCACTGGTTCTTGATCCTGTTGTCAGGTAGGTGTCATAATTTATGCTGAGTAATGTTCCTGTTCCATCAACATCTGAGTAATGAGGAGGAGGATAACCACTGGGGATGGTGACTGCTCCATCAAACAACATTCTGGGTTTTCTTCTGTGACAAAATTTCACACCAAGGGTGATGATAATGAAGGTCATGAAAAATGTGGACACAGATGCCAGTGCGATGATGAGATAAGAGGTCAGTTTGGAACTGTCCAAGTAAGAAGACACGTCCTTCATCTCTGGTATCTCAGCCAAGTTGTCAGAAATGAGTAAATACATGGAACAGGTGGCAGACAGAGAAGGCTGTCCATTATCTTTAACTGCTACAATAAGGTTCTGTTTCATGCTGTCAGATTCAGAAATGTCCCGCTGTGTCCTGATCTCTCCACTGTGGACATCAATAGTGAAAAGTCCCGGATCAGTGGATTTCACTACATGATAGGACAACCAGGCATTCTGTCCAGAGTCCGAGTCCACTGCGATCACTTTGGACACCAGAGAGCCTCCTTGTGAGGCTTTGGGGACCAGCTCGGTCATGAAGGAGTTGCCCTCCGGAGCGGGGTACAGTATCTGAGGAGAGTTGTCATTCACATCTGTGATGAAGACACTGACGGTCACGTTGCTGCTGAGTGGAGGAGAACCGTTGTCTCTGGCCATCAGGTGGACTTTCAAACTCCTGAACTGTTCATAATCAAAGGACCTGACAGCGTGGATCACCCCCGTGTCTCCGTTAACAGACAGATAAGAGGACACCGGGGCTCCGTTCACCTCACCAGGTAAAAGAGAATAAATCACTGTCCCGTTTTGTCTCCAGTCAGGGTCTCGAGCAGAAACAGAACATAAAGTGGAGCCAGGTTTGTTGTTTTCAGTCACGTGGGTGCTGTAGGACTGTTCCAAAAACACAGGTGGGTTGTCGTTGATATCAGCTACAGATAAATGAACAGTTTTAGAGGAGGACAGAGGTGGAGAGCCCTCATCAGTAGCTGTGATTGTGATGTTGTAATTAGACACTAATTCACGGTCCAAATGTCCTGTTGTCACCAGAGAATAATAGTTTTTAATGGAAGGAACCAACGTAAAGGGAACATTATGCTGAATGGAGCAGCGGACCTGTGCGTTATTCTCAACGTCTGAATCTTGAACATTAATGATTCCCACCTCTGTACCAGGTGACACATTCTCTGGTAAACTGTTTATCAAAGATTTTATAAATATAACAGGAGCATTATCATTCGCATCAGTAATATCAATAATTACTTTAACATCGGATGAAAGACCAAATCCATCTTTAGCATCAACACGCATTTCATATTTGGATTCACTCTCATAATCTATTTCTCCTGTGACTTTTATTTCTCCAGTTTTGCTGTTCAAATTAAATACTTTTTTAGCCCGTTCTGATATTCGACTAAATTCATACGTCACTTCTCCATTAACTCCCTCGTCTGCATCAGTTGCACTCACGGTGATGACGACAGTATCGAGGGCGGAGTTTTCAGGTAGGCTGCTTTTGTATACAGCCTGTTCAAACACTGGGGCGTTATCATTAGCGTCCAGCACAGTTACGTGGATCGTGGCAGTTCCAGATTTTTGTGGATTTCCACCATCAACTGCAACAAGAAGCAAATTTATATCATGTTCCTTTTCACGGTCCAGCTCTTTATCCAACACCAACTCCACGTTTTTAGACCCATCAGCGATATCACGAACTGTTAAAAGAAAATGCGCATTTTTGTCTAAGATGTATATTTTCACAGCATTTTGTCCAATGTCTGCGTCATGCGCTCCATTAAGACGATAACGAGCTCCTTTAACTGCCAATTCGCTTATCTCAAGTTTTACTGTTTCTTTTGGGAAAACAGGTGAATTATCATTTACATCCTGCACAAGCAGTGAAATATGATGCAGCTCCAGAGGGTTCTCGAGGACTAATTCGAATTTAAGCGCACACGATACCTTCTCTCCACACAGCTCCTCTCGGTCAATCCTCTGTTTGATGACAAAATCTCCCGTTTTTAGATCAATATCACAATATTGCTTGTATTTTCCTTCTGCATCAATACGAGCTCTCCGAGCTGGTAATTTTCCTTTTTCCAGTCCGAGATCCTTGGCTATATTTCCAACAATAGATCCAGGCCTCATCTCCTCCGGAAAAGAATAGCTCAGCTCTGCTGCCGTCATCTGAACGTAGAAAATAAAACCACACACAAAGCGCAGCATCCTATTGGATTTAGCGATCGTTAAAAAAAAAAACTGACGTAAAAAAACAATTATTTTCCTGTCTTTTTGCGGCAGCAACATCAAAATGGTACCACCCAGAAGCGCCTCTCGACCAACAATGGAAGGTTTGATGGGTATTTTTCTTCTGTGTGGTGAAATTCAGCTTGTGATCTGCAAGTGAGCAGCGACGCCGTGGGTTCACTTAAAACAGTGCAATGGAGTACGTGATAAATGTAAAGGAAAATGCACTGCATTGCTTTGGCAATGAATAAAAATGACCACTTTGAAACATTTAGCATCATACAGTCCTCAGTATCTAACAAATTGTGCAGATTTAATAATAATAATAATAATTTTTGCGATTATTGTGGATGATGGTGTTGTAGTCGAAGAAGAAGTCAGTGTCGAATACATACAGTTCCTCTCATTGTCCTTAGAAGCAGACAGACAGACGGATGGATGGAACAATATGACTCAACGGATTGTCTCAAGAACACAATGTTATTCATTTTCCCAAACAGAGCTCCAAAACAAAACAAAACACACACTTGACACGTAGAGGCAGGTTCACCATCTTGGATTCCATGATCACAAAAATATAGAGATACATGTTCATACGTTTAAACACCAATGATCATGTTATAAAATACTATTTATGTAACCTGACTGTCTCTAGAGTCTAGACTGTAGGAGTAAACAGACCTTCCAGACCTACCTCTAGTGACTTGTCAGATTGATCAAGTGCCATTCATTCATTAGTAGCTGTGATTCTAAAGTTGTAATGACACACTAATTTATAGCCCAAATCTCCTCTTTTCACCAGAGAAACCTATTTTTGTAACTGAAGGTAGCTGAAAAACAAAATTCTCAGGAGGGGCACCACATCTGTCGGTATGTGTTTTCAAAGGGATTTCATTCAGATAATATGCCCAAGTATTGATAAAACTCGTCAGCACCATGGACAGAGTTTGAATGATGAGAAGTAAAATGAAAGATAAAGTAACAATTCTGACTTTTTTTTTAAGAGTTTTTGTGTAGTAGAGAAGCTTGAATCTTCGACTGGACTGGGTTGCTTGACGCGAGGACGTTTTGCTTCAAATCACAGAAGCTTCCTCACCTAAAATTCTTGCTCTGGAAGTCTGACTTCTGTCCGACTCTTGTAGAGAAGAATAAAACAGAAGCCAACAAAAGCTGGAGTTTTAAACCTAACCAGACCCCTCCTACTGAGAGGCAGACTGCTATAGGCTAGTGACTAAACAATAGCTCTAATTAGCAACTATTGTGCTGTAGTTAGCACACCTAATGGCAGGTCAGCTGTCCCTCTAATGATGGGATGGATGCCTTTCTGATGGGTCCCTTGATGACGTGAATGACTCATTACCATGAACAAAAGACTGAAACTCCTTTGACCTGAGTGCCCCGTTGTAAACAGGGGATAAAGTGTGTCTCAGACCCCCTCCCCGGTTAAGGCTGGGTTTCAAACGTTTCACAAAGAATGCCTCCTTGACCCCTCTCTCAAACCATTTCTTCTCTCTGGCTAATATTTTAACTTCCTTGTCCTCAAACGTGTGGTTAGTGTCTTTGAGGTGGAGGTGAACTGCAGACTGAGGTCCACTGGCGCCCTCTCTGCGGTGCTGGTATAGCCTTTTGTGTAAAGGTTTCTTCGTTTCACCTATGTAGTGTTCGTTACAGTTTTCCTGACATCTGATAGAATACACTACATTGCTCTGTTTGTAACTAGGGATCATGTCCTTAGGGTGAACTAATTTCTGTCTCAAGGTGTTAACCGGTTTAAAGTAAACTGGGATTTTGTGCTGTCTGAAGATCCTCTTTGGTTTTTCTTCTTGTCTCCATCTCCTGTCTATCTGGTCTGAGAACAAAGAGACCAGATAGACAGGAGACGGAGACAAGAAGAAGAGGAGTGTCTCTCCCTTATTTAGCAGGAGTAGGGGAAAAACTACAGAGGAGTTTCACCGCATTTTGTCCAATGTCTGCGTCATGCGTGCCATTTATACAATAACGAGCTCCTTTGACTGCCGATTCTCTTAATTCTAATTTTACTGTATCCTTTGGAAATACCGGTGAATTATCATTTATATCCTGAATAAGAAGTGAAATGAGATGCAGCTCCAGAGGGCTTTCAAGGACTAATTCGAATTTAAGCACACACGATACCTTCTCTCCACACAGCTCCTCTCGGTCAATCCTCTTGCTGACCACCAAATCTCCCGTTGTGGGACCAATATCACAATATTGCTTGTATTTTCCTTCTGCATCAATACGAGCTCTTCGATCTGGTAATTTTCCTTTATCCAGTCCGAGATCCTTGGCTATATTTCCAACAATAGATCCAGGCTTCATCTCCTCCGGAAAAGAATATCTCAGCTCTGCTGCTGTCATCTGAACGTAGAAAATAAAGTCACACACAAAGTGCAGCATCCTATTGGATTTAGCAATTGTTTAAAAAGAACTGACGTAAAAAACTATTATTTTAATGTCTTTTTGCGGCAGCAACATCAAAATGGTACCCCCCAGAAGCGCCTCTCGACCAACAATGGAAGATTTGATGGGTGTTTTTCTTCTGTGTGGTGAAATTCAGCCTGTTATCTGCAAGTGAGCAGCGACGCCGTGGGTTCACTTAAAATAGTGCAATGGAGTATGTGATAATTGTAAAGAAAAATGCACTGCATTGCTTTGGCAATGAATAAAAATTACCACTTTGAAACATTTAACATCACACAATACTCAATATCTTATAAATTGTGGAGATTTAATAATAATAATAATAATAATAATAATAATTTTTGCTATTATTGTGGATGATGGTGTTATAGTCGAAGAAGAAGTCTGTGTAGAATACATAAAGTTCCTCTCATTGTCCTAAGAAGCTATGTACAGACAGACAGACGGACGGATGGATGTAATAATATGACTCAACGGATTGTCTCAAGAACACATTGTTATTCATTTTCCCAAACAGAGCTCCAAAACAACACAAAACACACACTTGACATGTAGAGGCAGGTTCACCATCTCGGATTCCATGATCACAGAAATATAGAGATACAAGTTCATACGTTTAAACACCAATGATCATGTTATAAAATACTATTTATGTAACCTGACTGTCTCTAGAGTCTAGACTGTAGAAGTAAACAGACCTTCCACATGTCCTCCAAGCAAACATGCAGTGAACATTCCAGCAATGCAAGCGAACCAGATATGCATTCCACTCAGCCCAGTCTCACGTTTTTTTTTGTGCTCCCGTGACGAAATGAGTCAAATTTTCGTGACGTTTTTTTAAACTCACTTTTACTAACCCTACTCCTACCCCCCAACCATAACGTTAACCATAACAAAGATATCATCATCATTGTAATCATCAGGATTATGTTGTATCACCAGCACAGATTTTTTTTATTTTTAATTGAGAAACAAAATTTGCTGTTTATCTTGGAGACCAACTGTTTCGATTTTTTTTTCACATTTTCGATGTGTTGAAAAGTAGTGTTTAAAGAATGACATAAAACTTATGTCAACAGTGACACAAACACAGACAGATATATAAGTCTACCTCTAGTGACTTGTCAGATTGATCAAGTGCCTCAAAAAGTGTCTGGACCACAGGCAGTGTGAGATGATAGATACTTAAACTAATTGGTTCATGAATCTGTTGTCAGGTAGGTTTCATAATTATAAGAGGAAGACAGAGGCAGGAGTAGGCAGAGATGAGCCTATTTTATGAGAGCAAACAGTGACACCATATGTGCTTTTATATTTTATTTTATCTTTTTTCTTTCTGTACATGATACATCCTTGAAGCAGCACAGTGGCTTAGTAGCACTGATTCCTTACAGCAAGATCATGGGATCGCTTCCCACCTGTGGCCTTTCTATGTGGAGTTTGCATTCTCCCTGTGTCTGCGTGGGTTCCCTCTGGGTATTCCGACTTCCTCCCACATCCAAAGACATGCAGGATGGGTGAATTGTAAACTTAAAACTGACCCTAGGTGTGCATGCGAGTATGAATGTGTTTGTCTGTCAATATGTGGACCTGCAACGGATTGACATCCTGTCCAGAGTGTACCCTAACTCATGCTCAATGATGGGGCTGCAGGGAAAGGCTCCAGCATCACCCCCACAACCCCATGAGCATTAATTGGAGTCAGCGGGTATTGACAATGGATGGATGAATGACAGAGGTGGAGAACATTCATTGGTAGCTGTGATTCTAATGTTGTAATGAGACACTAATTTATAGCCCAAATCACCTGTTTGCAACAGAGAAAACTATTTTTGTAACTGAAGATATCACCTGAAAAACAAAATTCTCAGGAGAGGCGCCACATCTGTTAATTATTATCACCTACCTCTGTATCAGGTGAAAGATTCTCTGGTATGTGCTTTAAAAGGGATTTCATTCATATAATATGCCCAAGTACTGAAAACACTCGTCAGCACCATGGACAGAGTTTGAATGATGGGAAGTAAAATGAAAGATAAAGTACCAATTATGACGTTTTTTTTTTTAAGAGTTTTTGTGTTAATGACTAAAACTTGTTTTAAATTTACAGAATAATAGCTACAAAGAGCCTTTTGGGTGTAGATGCAGAAGATAAATGGAGACAAAAACAAACAAACATCTGTTCAACTTAATAAATGAGGCAACTGTTGGAGGCAAAAACAACAACAACAACAAATAATAATAATAAGAAAAAACATAATTATTTCATGAGTCAGAGTCACTCATAGTTTGTTTGTTCAGACTTGAACACTTTTATGCTCCTGCAGTCTTTCAGCATCGCTTCTGCAAGTTTTGCCAGTAAATAACATAATTTATTTTATAACATTTTAGCAAACACATGGTTCTCAGTATTGTCTAAAAATTGACAGTTATAAGATGAAGAATGATAAGAAGAAGAAGCAGATGAAAAAGAAAAAAGATATCATCGACTCTCAGTGACACAAGAAGCAAGGAAGTGATGGATGAATGGGCAGGTGGATGAGAGGTGGAATGGATTTGTCTTCCAGTGTTCACCTTTATGGTGATTGAATCAACCCAGTCTATGACAGGATCAGGTTCGATATGACACAGAGTTGTACCTCAGGGACAATAATGTATGCATTTTCAAAAATGGTGATACTGATACTGCACCTTTGTCTCCTGACAAAGGTGCTCCGACTCAAAACATGCATTTGAAATCTCGTGTGGAGGCATGTTCATCATCTCACACTGGATGATGACAGACATATACATATGCACATTTATTCCTATTGTAATAAGTAATAAAAGACTATTTATGTCACCTGACTTCCTCTGGACTGTAGCAGTAAACAAACAAACCATACTAAATACATCCAAACAAACATGCAGTGAACATTCCAACAATACCAATTATCCACTTATAATACACGCTCCATTCCAGAACTGCATTGCCCAGGTAAAACACAGAACTTTATCTTTAGAAATGAAAAAAAAAAAAAAACACTATTATATTGGCAAAAGACAACAAAAAGTTACTATGGACAACAATTGGTTCATTTTTTATGTTTATGGTCAGAAGACAATCAATAACTCAGTTTCAAGAATGTTGCTGTAATCTATGATGCATTATCATTATTATCATCATAATCATCAGTTTGATCAAAGCCATAATATGTTTTGCCAAAGGCAGAGCATGTTATACAATATTAGACTGAGCCCCAAAATTTGGTGTTAAAATTGGAGTGCAAATACCTGGATGCTGAAATGTGGTATGAGAATGCTTAAAACAAAAGTTGCATCAAGAGTGAACACACATGAGTAATAATGAATAAATGTTCAGTCCTACCTCTGGTGAATCATCAGACTGTTCAGATTCCTCAGAAAATTCTGGTGGACGTTTCTTCAGAGTCTGGTCTGCAGGCAGAGTGTTGTCATTGTAAGATGACACAAACTTAAAGTCACTGGTTCTTGAACCTGTTGTCAGGTAGGTGTCATAATTTATGCTGCGTAAAGTTCCTGTTCCATCAACATCTGCGTAATGAGGAGGAGGATAACCACTGGGGATGGCAACTGCTCCATCAAACAACATTCTGGGTTTTCTTCTGTGACAAAATTTTACACCAAGGGAGATGATAATGAAGGTCAGGAAAAATGTGGACACAGATGCCAGTGCGAAGATGAGATAAGATGTCAGTTTGGAATTGTCCAAGTTAGAAGACACGTCCTTCATCTCTGGTATCTCAGCCAAGTTGTCAGAAATTAGTAAATACATGGAACAGGTGGCAGACAGAGAAGGCTGTCCGTTATCTTTAACTGCTACAATAAGGTTCTGTTTCATGCTGTCAGATTCAGAAATGTCCCGCTGTGTCCTGATCTCTCCACTGGGGACATCAATCGTGAAAAGTCCCGGATCAGTGGATTTGACTATATGATAGGACAACCAGGCATTCTGTCCAGAGTCTGCGTCAACTGCGATCACTTTGGACACCAGAGAGCCTCCTTGCGCATATTTGGGGACCAGCTCGGTCATGAAGGAGTTGCCCTCCGGGGCGGGGTACAGTATCTGAGGAGAGTTGTCGTTCACATCCGTGATGAAGACACTGACGGTCACGTTGCTGCTGAGTGGAGGAGAACCGTTGTCTCTGGCCATCACGTGGACTTTCAAACTCCTGAACTGTTCATAATCAAAGGACCTGACAGCGTGGATCACCCCCGTGTCTCCGTTAACAGACAGATAAGAGGACATCGGGGCTCCATTCACCTCACCAGGTAAAAGAGAATAAATCACTGTCCCGTTTTGTCTCCAGTCAGGGTCTCGAGCAGAAACAGAACATAAAGTGGAGCCAGGTTTGTTGTTTTCAGTCACGTGGGTGCTGTAGGACTGTTCCAAAAACACAGGTGGGTTGTCGTTGATATCAGCTACAGATAACTGAACAGTTTTAGAGGAGGACAGAGGTGGAGAGCCCTCATCAGTAGCTGTGATTGTGATGTTGTAATCAGACACTAATTCACGGTCCAAATGTCCTGTTGTCACCAGAGAATAATAGTTTTTAATAGAAGGAACCAATTTAAAGGGAACATTATGCTGAATGGAGCAGCGGACCCGTGCGTTATGCTCAATGTCTAAATCCTGAACATTAATGATTCCCACCTCTGTACCAGGTGACACATTCTCTGGTAAGTGGTTCATCAGTGATTTCGTAAATATAACAGGAGCATTATCATTCACATCAGTAACATCAATAATCACTTTTGAATGAGATGAAAGACCAGCTCCATCTTTTGCATCAACACGCATTTCATATTCGGATTCACTCTCATAATCTATTTCTCCTGTGACTTTTATTTCTCCAGTTTTGCTGTTCAAATTAAATACTTTTTTAGCCCGTTCTGATATTCGACTAAATTCATACGTCACTTCTCCATTAACTCCCTCGTCTGCATCAGTTGCACTCACGGTGATGACGACAGTATCGAGGGCGGAGTTTTCAGGTAGGCTGCTTTTGTATACAGCCTGTTCAAACACTGGGGCGTTATCATTAGCGTCCAGCACAGTTACGTGGATCGTGGCAGTTCCAGATTTTTCTGGATTTCCACCATCAACTGCAAAGAGAACTAAATTTAAATAATGTTCTTGTTCACGGTCCAGCTCTTTATCCAACACCAACTCCACGTTTTTAGACCCGTCAACGTCATCACGAACTGATAAAATAAAATGATCATTTTTTTGTAAGCTGTACAATTTCACTGTATTTTGTCCAATGTCTGCATCATGCGCGTCACTGAGACGATAACGAGCTCCTTTGTCCGCTGATTCCCCGATTTCTAATTTCACTGTATCTTTTGGAAAAACGGGTGAATTATCATTTATATCCTGAATAAGAAGTGAAATACGATGCAGCTCTAGAGGGCTTTCAAGGACTAATTCGAATTTAAGCGCACACGATACCTTCTCTCCACACAGCTCCTCTCGGTCAATCCTCTTGCTGACCACCAAATCTCCTGTTTTCAGATCAATGTCACAATATTGCTTGTATTTTCCTTCTGCGTCAATACGAGCTCTTCGATCTGGTAATTTTCCTTTTTCCAATCCGAGATCCTTGGCTAAATTTCCAACAATGGATCCAGGCCTCATCTCCTCCGGGAAAGAATAACTCAGCTCTCCTGCCGTCATCCGAAAGAAAAAAATAAAGCCACACACAAAGCGCAGCATCCAGCTGTATTTGACGGTCATTGTTCTTAAAAAAAAACGACACATAACTCTTGTTTCCTTTTTTTTTTCTTTTTTTTTGCAGCGAAATCAAAATGGATAATTCCAGAAGGGTTTCTCTGATGACAATGGAAGGAGTGATCAGTGTTTTTCGAATGGGTGGTGAAGTTCAGCCTCTGATCTGCAAGTGAGCAGCGACGCCTTGGGTTGAGTTAAAACAGTGCAATGGAGTACCTGAACAATGTGGACAAAGGGTGAAAAAACCAAGACAAACAAAACGAAAACCAGTAAAATAATATATATATACACACACACAACAAATTAGTTTCAATCGACTGGTATTGTTCATTATTCTAATAAATTTGTTGAGTTACGCTTTAGCTGACATCATGTAAGCAACCACGTCATTTATTAAGAAGAAAATAAACGTATTTAAATCCTACCTCTGCAGACTCATCTGGTCAACCAAATGTGTCAGCAATGTCGGATGGTGTTTTTTCTGTGTTTGCTCAGCAGGCAGTGTGTTGTCATTGTGAGGACTGACGAATTTAAAGTCACTGGTTCTTGAACCTGTGGTCACGTAGGTGTCATAATTTTAAGTGCTGCGTGAAGTTCCTGTTCCATCAACATCTGAAGTGAAGAATAAGCGCTGGGGATGCAAACTGCTCCATCACAAAATATCATGGGTTTTTCTTGGTGACAAAATTTCACACCAACAGCAACAATAATGAAGGTCAGGAAAAATGTGTACACAGACACCAGAGCGATGATCAGATAAGAGGTTAACTTGGAATTCTTCTCAACATAAGACACGTCCTTCATCTCTGGTATCTCAGCCAAGTTGTCAGAAATGAGTAAATACATGGAACAGGTGGCAGACAGAGAGGGCTGTCCGTTATCTTTAAGGTTCTGTTTCATCCTGTCATTGAATATGAACGTATTGGGTTGAATAAGAGACAGAGTTGTACCTCAGGGACAAAATCTACGCATTTTCAAAAATGGTGATAAAGTCAGGAGACAAAGCTGCTCTGACTCACAACATACATTTGAAAAGAAGTGTGGAAGCATGTTCATCATCTCACACTGGATGATCATAAACGGGCAGACAGACATATACATCCTATGACCAAGCCATAAAAGACAATTTATGTAGCCTGACCTCCTCTGGACTGCAGTAAACAAGCCAAGCTATAAATAAATCCAAACAAACATGGAGTGAACATTCCAGCAGTGCCACTGGCCCACTTATAATACACGCTCCATTGCAGAACTGCATTGCTCAGGTAAAATACAGAACGTTATCTTTAGAAATGAGAAAACCACTATTATGTTACCAAAAGACAACAAAAAGTTACTATAGACAACAACTGGTTTATTTTTCATGTTTGTGGTCAGAAGACAATCAATAACTTAATTTCATGAATGTTGCTGTTATCGATGATGCATTATCATTATTATCATGATCAGTTTGACCAAACTTATGATGATGATAATAATCATGATGATAATGACTGCAGTAAACAAACCAAGCTGAAGACATCCAAAAAAAAAAAAAAAAAAAAAAAACATGGAGTGAACATTGCAGCAATACCAGTGATCTACTTGACAAACACACTCCATTCCACAACTACACAGTAAAATCACCAATGTAAAACTAACACTGACAGTGTTAAATTAACACTGTCAGTTTACATACAGTATGGTCCTATTCTGGCCAGAGTGGGACCATATGTTCATTGTCAGTGTTAATTTAACACTGGTGATTTTACTGTGTGCCCAGGGGAAAAACAAACAGAACTTTACCTTCAGAAATCATAAAATTTTTTGGGAGGGGGGAGCACAATGGAAAGTTACTGTGGACTACAGGTGGTTCATGTTGGATGTTTATGGTCAGAGGACAATCAACAACCAAGTTTTGAGAATGTTGCTGTAATCGATGAAACATTCTGATCATCATCATCATCATCATCAGTTTGACCAAAACCATATGTTTTGTTACAGAGCATGTTCTCCAGTATTACACTGAGATGAAAATTGTGGTGTTTATCTTGGTGTATAAATACCGACTGTAGATGCTTTACTACATGTCTTAAAATGTGGTGTTAGAAAGTTTAAAATAAAAGATGCATCAAGAATGATGTACACAGATGAGTAATAATGAATAAATGTTCAGTCTTACCTCTGGTGAATCATCAGACTGTCCAAATTCCTCAGAAAAATCTGTTGGACATTTTTTCAGAGTCTGTTCTGCAGGCAGTCTGTTGTCATTGTAAGATGACACAAACTTAAAGTCACTGGTTCTTGAACCTGTTGTCAGGTAGGTGTCATAAATTATGCTGCGTAAAGATCCTGTTCCATCAACATCTGCATAATGAGGAGGAGGATAACCACTGGGGATGGCAACTGCTCCATCAAAGAACATTCTGGGTTTTCGTCTGTGACAAAATTTCACACCAAGGGTGATAATAATGAAGGTGAGGGAAAAGGTGGACACAGTCACCAGTGCCATGATCAGATATAAGGTTAAAATGGAATTCTTCTCATCATAAGACATGTCCTTCATTTCTGGAATCTCAGCCAAGTTGTCAGAAATGAGTAAATACATGGAACAGGTGGCAGACAGAGAGGGCTGTCCATTATCTTTAACTGCTACAATAAGGTTCTGTTTCATGCTGTCAGATTCAGCAATGTCCCGCTGTGTCCTGATCTCTCCACTGTGGACATCAATAGTGAAAAGTCCGGATCAGTGGATTTGAATATATGATAGGACAACCAGGCATTCTGTCCAGAGTCCGCATCCACTGCGATCACTTTGGACACCAGAGAGCCTCGTTGTGCAGCTTTGGGGACCAGCTCAGTCAAGAAGGAGTTGCCCTCCGGGGCGGGGTACAGTATCTGAGGAGAGTTGTCATTCAAATCTGTGATGAAGACACTGACGGTCACGTTGCTGCTGAGTGGAGGAGAACCGTTGTCTCTGGCCATCACATGGACTTTCAAACTCCTGAACTGTTCATAATCAAAGGACCTGACAGCGTGGATCACCCCCGTGTCTCCGTTAACAGACAGATAAGAGGACACCGGGGCTCCGTTCACCTCACCAGGTAAAAGAGAATAAATCACTGTCCCGTTTTGTCTCCAGTCAGGGTCTCGAGCAGAAACAGAACATAAAGTGGAGGCAGGTTTGTTGTTTTCAGTCACGTGGGTGCTGTAGGACTGTTCCAAAAACACAGGTGGGTTGTCGTTGATATCAGCTACAGATAAATGAGCAGTTTTACAGGAGGACAGAGGTGGAGAGCCCTCATCAGTAGCTGTGATTGTGATGTTGTAATTAGACACTAATTCACGGTCCAAATGTCCTGTTGTCACCAGAGAATAATAGTTTTTAATGGAAGGAACCAACTTAAAGAGAACATTATGCTGAATGGAGCAGCAGACCTGTCTGTTATTCTCAGAGTCTCTGTCCTGAATATTAATTATTCCCACCTCTGCGCCTGGTGACGCATTTTGTGGTTATTTAGAGTTTGTATATTTATTACAGGTGGATTGTCATTAACATCGATTATTTTCACAATCACTTTAAAATCTGTAGTGAGTCCATACCTATCGTTGGATCTGTATGCACATTTCATACACGGAGTCTTCCTCGAAATCCAAATGTCCTGAGAGTTTTATTTCTCTGGTGTTGTGATTTAAAGCAAATAATTATCTTCCTTTTCCTGAAATACGACTTAATTCATACGCCACTTCGCTATTTTGACCTTCATCTGCATCCATTGCTGTTACTGTAACAACGACAGTCCCCACATTGCTGTTTTCGGGTAGCGCAGCTTCATATATGGTCTGACTGAATATTGGCGCATTATCGTTGGCATCCGACACGGTAACGTGCGCAATAGCAGTTCCAGTTCTTTGAGGGGTGCCTCCATCTAGTGCAGTCAGCCTTAATCTAAATTCATTTTGTTCCTCGCGATCTAATTCTTTCTCTAATACAAACTCCGCGAATTTACCTCCGTCTGGTTTTGACTGAGTTTGGAGCCTCAAGTAACTGTTCGTCTCTAATGCGTAGCTCTGAATCGCGTTTTGGCCAACATCTACTTCATGAGCCTCCAAAACAGAGAAACAAGACCCTTTGGCAGCCAGTTCATTTATTTCAATCTTAATTTCATCTTTATTGAAAACAGGAGGATTATCACTAATGTCGCGTATTTGGAGGAAAATTCGGTGCAACTCCATAGGTGCCTCTAAGATTAATTCATATTTTATGACACAAGATGCTTTTTCACCACAAAGCTTCTCTCTGTCTATTATTTCTGCCATAATCAAATCTCCAGTAATTAGACTGATGTCACAATATGGTTTGCAGTTCACCTCGCTGTCAAGACGCGCCTTTCGAGCAGATAACTGCGCAGCATCCAGTCCGAGATCCTTTGCTAAATGTCCTATAACAGATCCGAGTTTCATTTCCTCGGGAATCGTGTAGCTTATGTCTCCATTTGCGGTGTGCAGCAGCTGCAGAAAAAAAAAGCGAAGCCAGCGAGCAGGCCTGCTGAATATCCATTGTGTGCCATTTTTGATAAATCGGAGGGAAAAAAAAAGCGTCAAGTGTCGAACAGTCTTAAGTATTCCAATGCGATCCAGTCCAGTGTGAAAAGCAGGAATATTCAAAAATTGAATCCTTGAAGCGAATGGTTGGTGGGAGGGCAAAGAAGGATTTAACAGGCTGAATATCTGCCCCGCGGTAACAAAGCCTTCACCACGCAGGTATTTGTATTTCCTCTCCTGGTGGACAGCAACACAGTGAGTCCTTTTTTTTTTACTCCATGTGAAATAGGTTAGTACTCAAAACTACATAGTGATTTTAAAAACCTCTTTGATTTTCAGCACAATATGCCAACAGAAACACAAAATATTTTAATATTTAATTCGACATGAATTTGATTTTAGAACATTGTCTAAACGTCACACTTAATACATTCTAAACTGCTGATACTGTCATGTTGCTTTACACTTCTAAAGGATTACAACAGAATAATAATAATAATAATAATAATAGCAATTACTGTAACACATGCTTTGTTTTTTGTGTGACATCAAGATTTAAAGCATGGTATGGTTTCTGTATAGGCTTTCAGTTGTCCAGGTGTTTTCCATATTAGAGAAGCTACAATCTTCGACTGGACTGGTTTGCTTGACGCGAGGACGTTTCACTTCAAATCACAGAAGCTTCCTCAGCTAAAATTCTTGCTCTGGTAGTCTGACTTCTGTCTTGACTCTAGTAGAGAAGAATAAACAGAAGCCACAAAAGCTGGAGTTTTAAGCCTAACCAGACCCCTCCTACCGAGAGGCAGACTGCTATAGGCTAGTGACTAAACAATAGCTCTAATTAGCACCTATTGTGCTCTAGTTAGCACCCTCCTAATGACAGGGCAGCTGTCCCTGCTAATGATGGGATGGATGCCTCTCCTGCCGGCTCCCTTGACGACTCTCCTGATGACGTGAATGACTCATTACCATGAACAAAAGACTGAAACTGCTTTGACCTGAGTACCCCATTGTAAACAGGGGACAAAGCGTGTCTCAGACCCCCAACCCGGTTAAGGCTGGGTTTCAACTGTTTCACATAGAATGCCTCCTTAACCCCTCTCTCAAACCATTTCTTCTCTCTGGCTAAGATTTATCTTCCTTGTCCTCAAACGTGTGGCTAGTGTCTTTAAGGTGGAGATGAACTGCAGACTGATGTCCACTGGCGCTCTCTCTACGGTGCTGGTATGGCCTTTTGTGTAAAGGTTGCTTAGCCTCACCTATGTAGTGTTTGTTACAGTTTTCCTGACATCTGATAGAATACACTACATTGCTCTGTTTGTAGTAGCTTCTCTACTACTACTATAGCATGGCATGGTGGTAAAAAGAAGACAGTGCAGACTCAGTAAGAAATCTCATGTTAAGAAAGTTCCATATACTGCAAGTCAGTTTCAGTCACGTGTTGGAGTATGTACCGGTGCCACACTTTGCACACCATGACACCACAGAATAACAGTTGGCCCTGGATGGCAGACAACCAGTCCATCCACAGCCCTCAAAAGTAACTATCTATCTGCAGCAAACAGGAGAAGCATGGATGTCCTCTTGGCTGTCTCCAACCATTGGGGTGCTCAACACTCAGGCACCTATATGTGAAAGCTGGTGTACATCAGGGATGAGTTTAGACTCCTGCACTGGTCAGTGCTTGCATAGATTAGGCATTGGCTTAGTATTGTGGAATGCATGCATTTGTTGGCAAGGAAAAGTTTACTGACGTTGACTTCACAGACAATGGTGTGATCTTTGCAGAAACAATGGATACACTGATTGCAGCAGTTGAGAGGCTGAGATAGGAATTGGAGCATCAGGATTTGCAATTGCCCTGGATCATGACTAAAACACAGACATTTAATGACTTCATGGACTCAACCATCCATAGTATATCTTTATGTGGTGAAATTGCTGAACTTGTAGAGACATTCACTTCTCTTAGACTGGGTTGGACATTTTTGGCTCCTCAGCCTTTGACACTGAGAAAATCATCTTAGACATATTTGTAGGAGAATGAAGGTCCAGTCTTTAGGGTCATGAGTCCTTGTATAGTTGTGAGACTATAACCTAAAGAGTGAATGAAGGTGACAACTGGATGTCTTTCGTACTATGTCTTTTTAGACAATGCTTGGGTACCACAGCAATGATGTTTTAAGCAATTACTATGGACACTAAGATGGGGAATATCTTTTGCATTATGAGAAATTTTCAGCTTTAATATTTTCACCATACTTCTCCATGCATGTACGGCACAACAACATGGAGACAAATATCTTGCACAAATGGTCAAAGGACAAAGGAGAAAGAGGTAGTTTGGGTCACCACACAAGAAACTGCAACACAGAAATATTCAGAGAGAAAACTGGACTGTGCTTATTTTTATGGAAAAGAAATTTAAAAGAGGACAACCACCAGCACTGTGATTCGAAAATGTAGAATACAAACTTCATCATTTTTCTCCAACAGAAGAGCTGGAGATGAAGATACTTTGTAACAGTGGAAGGACAAAGAGCACTAGTGTCATCTCAACATTGCATCAATATTATGTGTGGACATGAGTATTTCTATGTGTATCAAATTTTCAAACTTTAAAATTATGCAAGCCATTTGAAAATGCGAATGGACAATGCAAAGACAGAATTTCAACAAATCCAAAAACAAAGCTTCAAAATTTTTACTTTGGTTAAAATGTAAAAGCATGTGATGTGAGCTTGTTGAAGCATGTGATGTGAGCTTGTTGATGTCAGTTATCTGTAAATAATAAATTTTAAACAAGTCTTACCTCTGCCAATGCATCTGATTCTCTAACTTCCTCAGCAAAATCTGATAGACTTTTCCTCAGGGTCTGTTCTGAAGACAGCGTGTTGTCATTATAAGCTGAAACAAACTTAAAGTCACTGGTTCTTGAACCTGTTGTCAGGTAGGTGTCATAATTTATGCTGCGTAAATTTCCTGTTCCATCAACATCTGCATATTGAGGAGGAGCATAACCACCGGGGATGGCAACTGCTCCATCAAACAAGATTCTGGGTTTTCTTCTGTGACAAAATTTCACTCCAAGGGTGATAATAATGAAGGTCAGGAAAAAGGTGGACACAGACACCAGAGCGATGATGAGATAAGATGTCAGTTTTGAATTCTTCTCCTCATAAGACACGTCCTTCATCTCTGGTATCTCAGCCAAGTTGTCAGAAATGAGTAAATACATGGAACAGGTGGCAGACAGAGAGGGCTGTCCATTATCTTTAACTGCTACAATAAGGTTCTGTTTCATGCTGTCAGATTCAGAAATGTCCCGCTGTGTCCTGATCTCTCCACTGTGGACATCAATAGTGAAAAGTCCTGGATCAGTGGATTTGACTATATGATAGGACAGCCAGGCATTCTGTCCAGAGTCTGCGTCCACTGCGATCACTTTGGACACCAGAGAGCCTCCTTGTGCAGCTTTGGGGACCAGCTCGGTCATGAAGGAGTTTCCCTCTGGGGTGGGGTACAGTATCTGAGGAGAGTTGTCATTCACATCCGTGATGAAGACACTGACGGTCACGTTGCTGCTGAGTGGAGGAGAACCGTTGTCTCTGGCCATCACGTGGACTTTCCAACTCCTGAACTGTTCATAATCAAAGGACCTGACAGCGTGGATCACCCCCGTGTCTCCGTTAACAGACAGATAAGAGGACATCGGGGCTCCGTTCACCTCACCAGGTAAAAGAGAATAAATCACTGTCCCGTTTTGTCTCCAGTCAGGGTCTCGAGCAGAAACAGAACATAAAGTGGAGCCAGGTTTGTTGTTTTCAGTCACGTGGGTGCTGTAGGACTGTTCCAAAAACACAGGTGGGTTGTCGTTGATATCAGCTACAGATAACTGAACAGTTTTAGAGGAGGACAGAGGTGGAGAGCCCTCATCAGTAGCTGTGATTGTGATGTTGTAATCAGACACTAATTCACGGTCCAAATGTCCTGTTGTCACCAGAGAATAATAGTTTTTAATGGACGGAACCAACTTAAAGTGGGCGTTGTCTTGAATGGAGGAGTGAATCTGTCCGTTTTTCACCGAGTCTCTATCCTGAACGTTAATTATGCCCACCTGTGTACCAGGTGACACATCCTCTGGTACGGGGTTAGACAGTGATTTTACATATATCACAGGGGCGTTGTCATTAATATCAGTAACATCTATTATTACTTTAGCATATGATGTTAGCCCCGATCCATCTTTAGCTTTCACTCTTAATTCAAAAGAACTTGTTTCTTCAAAATCAATCACACCTGTCACTTTAATTTCTCCCGTTTTGGAATCAATAGAGAAAATATTTACATCATCAGATGTATGAATGATGTCATATGTAACAGCTCCATTCACGCCTTCATCTGCATCAGTAGCACTAATATTAATCAGTGTGGTGGCCTGTGGAGAGTTTTCAGCCACATGTGCTTTATAAACGTCATGGGTGAACACCGGTGAGTTATCATTAGCGTCCAGTACCGTCACGTGTATAATCACCGTACCTGATCTCTGAGGAGATCCGCCGTCGATAGCTGTCAGAATCAAATTTATTTCTTTTTGTTTTTCTCGATCAAGCTTATTGTGTAGCACGAGATAAACCTTGCTGTTGTCACTATTTAGAATGAAATGGTCGTTCTTTTGCAGGCTATATCTCTGAACTGAATTTTGACCAATATCTGCGTCATGGGCCTCCTCAACTGAAAAGCGGCTACCTTTTTCTGCTAATTCACTTATTTCCATTTTGATCAAATTCTCCTCGAATTTCGGGGTGTTGTCGTTCACATCTTGGACATGAAGACTGGCACGGTAAAGCTCCAAAGGATTTTCCAACACCAGGTCAAATTTTAGAACACATGAAGCTTTTTTCCCGCAAAGACTCTCTCTGTCGATTCTCTCCGATGTGATTAAATCTCCGGTGTTTGGGTTTATGTCACAGTACCTTTTCCGAGTCCTCTCAAAATCAACACGAGCCTGCCGTGAAGATAAGGATGTGGGATCAAGGCCGATGTCTTTGGCTATATTTCCAATAACAGAATCGAGTTTCATCTCTTCGGAAAAAGAATAGCTGAGGTCTCCGTTCACACGGTGCAGCGTTAAAATGATGGAGCAGATGATCGCACGGAGGCCCGAAAATCCTTTGTCTCCCATCCTCAATCCAAACTCGTCCTCCCTTCAGTTACTGGCCAGGACAAAGCAATATTTCCAAGATAAAGAACAAAAATCACTAATCTAACATTACATTATCCAACACAACGGAACGGAAGATGCATTGAAATGACTTGAGTATTAGAATGAGTATGTATCGAGGAAGCAGCAGGCGGCGATGCGCCTATTTTGTGACAGCAAAGAGCGACACCATGCGGGCTTTTCTTTCTATTTTTATTTTTATTTTTATTTTTTTTATGTGCAACGATGCATCCCTCACAAAATGTAGAATCACGTTAAAGTAGTTTTTCCTCACATTATGTGATGCCTGTGCTCAGAGGAAAGAAAAGCTAAAGGCAATCTGAATGTGACTTTTTTTTTACTGACTTTATGTCATATTATAGATGCAACAAATCAGCCTATCCACAAGTACACAATCAATGAATGCAAATGTCTGTATGAAACCTTGAACAAAGAAATACTTATTGCTGCAACAGTTGACAGCTGCTTGTATAAATTCCCCAAAAGCGTCTTCGTTGTTGTGTTGGTGGCTATTTCAGGACCACGGTCAGCTCCCTTCAGGTTGCTCAGAGGACTCGGAGGTTGTACATGTTGCAATGTCATGTTGCATTTCTCAGAACGGGAAAGGTTGAGGATGTGTTTTAAGACGACAAAAAAGTGAGAATAACTTAAATTAGCATGCAGCTGTAAAAATAACTTGCCGTCATTGAATATGATCAGATCATATTTTAGACAGACCCCAGGTTGACACTTTATCAGGTTCGAAAGACCCATATGGTAGTTTAAAACATATCTCACCATGTGATGTGTAAAAACAGAGAGATTTGCCATGTTTTTCACGAAAAATTTTTTCTTTGGAGGGGAAAACTCTATTGTTCAAAGAATTCCCAACTTTATGTTGGATATTCATTCATATCGCATCAAATGTGGTGTGTGTGATTCAGAAAGTGTTGATTTAAAAAACAAACAGCATAAAAATTTCCAATTTCTGATCAGTAGATATTAACAAGTTAAAAGATAAAAGTCTTGTCTTTTAATCCATATTTCTCTATACTACTACTGCTGTTATGACAGCTATTATTAGTTCACTTTCTATAACCCCTTAGTCCAAATAAGAGCTGCGTGGTGGGCGGTGGGTGGCTGGAGCCTATCCCAGCAGCCATAGGGCGTGAGGCGGGCTACAACCTGGAGAGGAAGCCAGTCCTTGACCATAAATCCGCAGTCCCCCAACCCCCGCCCCACATCCCAGCATCACCCCAAATTTTGTGATACCATCATGAAATCATTTTGTGATATAGTCACAAAACAGAAACATTTCCTGACTGTATCATGAACTAATAGATTAAATCACTTTTTGTGGCAATCCAGTGAATGATTTTTCACACACACACACACACACACACACACACACACACACACACACACACACACACACACACACACACACACACACACACACACACACACACACACACACACACACACACACACACGCACACATGGTCCACATTTTATGTTACAGCCTTATTCCAAAAGGAAGGAAATTAATTTCCCCCCTCAAAATTCTACTTACAACACCCCATAATGACAACATCGAAAAAGTATGTTTTATTTTTATTATTATTATTATTATTATTTGCAAATTAATTAAAAATAAAAAGTAAGAAATCTCATTTACATAAGCATTCACACCCTTTGTTCAATACTTTGTTGATGCACATTTGACAGCAAATTACAGCCTCAAGTCCTCTTGAATTTGATGCCACAAGCTTGGTGCATCTGTCTTTGGGCAATTTTGCCCATTCCTCTTTGTAGCCCCTCTCAAGCTCCATCAGGTTCGATGGGGAGCATCGGTGCACAGCCATTTTTAAATCTCTCCAGAGATGTTCAGTCAGATTCAGGTCTGTGCACTGGCTGGGCCACTCAAGGACATTCACAGAGTTGTCCTGAAGCCACTCCTTGGATATCTTGGCTGTGTGCTTAGGGTCATTGTCCTGCTGAAAGATGAACCGTCACCCCAGGGTGAGCGCTCTGGAGGTCAAGAGTGCCATGGCACAGGTTTTCATCCAGGATGTCTCTGTACATTGCTGCATTCATCTTTCCCTCAATCCTGACTTGTCTCTCAGTTCCTGCCACTGAAAAATATCCCCACAGCATGATGCTGCCACCACCACGCTTCACTGTAGGGATGGTGCCTGTTTCCTCCAAATATGATGCCTGGCATTCACACCAAAGAATTCAATCTTCAACTCATCAGACCAGAGAATATTGTTTATCATGGTCTGAGAGTCCTTCAGGTGCCTTTTTCCAAACTCCAAGTGGGCTGTCATGTGCCTTTTACGAAGGAGTGGCTTCATTCTGGCCACTCTACCAAACAGCCCTGATTGGTGGATTGCTACAGAGATGGTTGTCCTTCTTAGATAGATGGCCATTTCTAGGAAGAGTCTTAAATGGATACAAACTTCTTCTAGTCACAGATGATGGAGGCCACTGTGCGCATTGAGACCTTCAAAGCAGCAGATATGTTTCTGTATCCTTCTCCAGACTTGTGCCTCGAGACAATCCTGTTTCTGAGGTCTACAGACCATTCCTTTGACCTCATGTTTGGTTTGTGCTCTGACATGCACTGTCAACCTGGACCTTATTTGTAGACGTGAGTGCCTTTCAAAATCATGTCCAATCAACTGAATTTACCCCAGGTGGACTCTAATTAAGCTGTTCAACCATCTCAAGGATGATCAGTGGAAACAGGATGTACCTGAGCTCAATTTTGAACATTATGGCAAAGTGTGTGAATACTTAAGTACACATGATTTCTTCGTTTCTTTTTTGTAACTTTTAATACATTTGCAAATACAGTGAGGAAAATAAATATTTGAACACCCTGCGATTTTGCAAGTTCTCCCACTTAGAAATCATGGAGGGGTCTGAAATTTTCATCTTAGGTGCATGTCCACTGTGAGAGACATAATCAAAAAAAAAAAAAATCTGGAAATCACAATGTATGATTTAAAAAAAAAAAAAATTTATTTGTATGTTACTGCTGCAAATAAGTATTTCAACACCTGTGAAAATCAATGTTAATATTTGGCCTTTGTTGGCAATTACAGAGGTCAAACATTTCATGTAGTTTCGCACCAGGTTTGCACACACTGCAGCAGGGATTTTGGCCCATTCCTCCACACAGATCTTCTCTAGATCAGCCAGGTTACTGGGCTGTCACTGAGAAACACGGAGTTTGAGCTCCCTCCAAAGATTTTCTATCGGGTTTAGGTCTGGAGACTGGCTAGGCCACTCCAGAACCTTGATATGCTTCTTACGGATCCACTCCTTGGTTATCCTGGCTGTGTGCCATGGATGGGTCTTCCATCATTGTCATATTGGAAGACCCATCCATGACCCATCTTCAATGCTCTAACTGAGCGAAGGAGGTTGTTCCCCAAAATCTCGCAATACATGGCCCCGGTCATCCTCTCCTTAATACACTGCAGTCGTCCTGTCCCATGTGCAGAAAAACACCCCCAAAGCATGATGCTTCCACCCCCATGCTTCACAGTAGGGACGGTGTTTTTGGGATGGTACTCAGCATTCTTCTTTCTCCAAACACGGCAATTGGAATTAAGACCAAAAAGTTCTATTTTGGTCTCATCTGACCACTTAATTTTTTCCCATGACTCCTCTGGATCATCCAAATGGTCATGGGCAAACTTAAGACGGGTCTGGACGTGTGCTGATTTAAGCAGGGGAACCTTCCGTGCCATGCATGATTTTAACCCATGACGTCTTTGTGTATTACCCACATTAACCTTGGAAACAGTGGTGCCAGCTCTCTTCAGGTCATTGACAAGCTCCTCCCGTGCAGTTCTGGGCTGATTCCTCAGCTTTCTTAGGATCATTGATATGCCACGAGGTGGGATCTTGCATGGAGACCCAGTCCGAGGGAGACTGGCAGTCATGTTTAGCTTCTTCCATTTTCTAATAATTGCTCCAGTAGTTGATCTTTTTTTTCACCAAGCTTCTTGGCAATTGCCCCGTAGCCCTTTTCAGCCTTGTGGAGGTCTACAATTTTGTCTCTGGTGTCTTTGGACAGCTCTTTGGTCTTGGCCATGTTAGTAGTCGGGGTCTTACTGATTGTGTGGGGTGGACAGGTGTCTTTATGCAGCTAAAGACCTCAAATAGGTGCTTCTAATTTGGAATAATAAGTGGCGTGGAGGTGGACTTTTTAGAGGCGGACTAACAGGTCTTTGAGGGCCAGAATTTCTGCTGATAGGCAGGTGTTGGCGTATTTGCAGCAGTAACATGCAAATAAATTATTAAAAAAATAATACATTGTGATTTCCGTTTTTTTTTTTTTTTTTTGATTATGTCTCTCACAGTGGACATGCACCTAAGATGAAAATTTCAGACCCCTCCATGATTTCTAAGTGGGAGAACTTGCAAAATTGCAGGGTGTTCAAATACTTATTTTCCTCACTGTATGTAAAAAAAAAAAAAAAAAAAAAAAAAAAAAACTTTTTTCACATTGCCATTATGGTGGTATTGTGTGTACAATTTTGAGGAAATAAAAAAAAAAAAATTCATCACATCAGTAAAAGATAATAGCACACGTTGTGGATGAACTTAATATGTCTGGTTTACACGCATTAAATCAACCCAGGTGTGTTGCAAAACATCAATTTGTTCTGCTGCTACATGTTTAGAGATGCGCTGTCATATTTTGGCCAGGAGATGGCGCCTTTTGTTCAAGCACTCCTGTAGACAGAAGCAACGTGTACCAGTGGGAGATGAAAAGAAAAGGCATTGGTCTACCAGACAGTCTCTCAAGAAAAGAACATGCTTTCATACCACCAACATGACTGTTGACGGTTTTTTTTGATAGTGGTAGTCAACCTCTGTTAAATCGAAGTGTAAACTAACAAATAATATTGAAGTGCACCAAATCCAGAATAAGGACAAATTAGTCTGTGGTCTGTTCAGCCTGGCACCTCGCAGCACTACAAAGATATATAATAGCTGCTTACAGAATAAAGAATGTTAGATGTCATCCTGATGTTTTCCCCCTGCAAGACTAAGAAACATTTAACAACCTGGATCATCAAAAAGATGATAGATAGATAGATAGATAGATAGATAGATAGATAGATAGATAGATAGATAGATAGATAGATAGATAGATAGATAGATAGATAGATAGATAGATAGATAGATAGATAGATAGATAGATAGATAGATAGATAGATAGATAGATAGATAGATAGATAGATAGATAGATAGATAGATAGATAGATAGATAGATAGATAGATACTTTCCTATTTCAACAAATGTGAGGTTTTCTTCTTCATTTAATTAAAGAAACAAATCATTTATAACACTTGAAACCTTTTTTTCTAAATAACAGTAATTTACAACTTAATTTCTAACACAATTAAAAAGGGTCACTCAATAAATTCATATAAATCAATTAATTAGTTATCTGATATAATCTCACTCAACTTTCAGTATGTTCAAGTTGTGTGCAAAGCTTTAATGTTTGGAAAGAAATGTTAAATGCTCAATATTTTTACATAAATATCCAAACATGGAATAAGTTTAAAATGTAGCCATGCACCTTTAAAAAAAACTGCAGCTTCATGGGACAGAAAAAGATCTTCCACTGATTGTTTCCCTGTTAGTGGGGCGGCATTTAGCAAAACAATTGTTCATTTTGTGGAAAAAAGCATGAAATTTGGCACACATATTCTAAATTAACTAATGTTATTTTCAGCTATCCTGGAGCTGACCTCTTAACCCCCTACAAACTGAAACCGACCTTTGTCACCATTTTTCCTGTTTTTACCCCATAATGCCAAGGAAATTCAGTCATAGATAGTCTAAACTATACCTTTCGAAATCATTACAATCAGACAATAATGTGGTATAGTTTTCAACAAGATTGGAACATTTTTAAATTTTGACTCCAGTAGCTCATTAGAGGTCAGCTCCAGGATGGCTCCATATCTGAAAATAAGCAGTTAATTTAGAATGTGTGTGCCAAATTCCATGCTTTTATCACAAAATGAACAATTTGTATGGAAATTTAACTAAGCTGAACTACTATGTTTCCATTATCTAACTTGCTGTTCTTAAGTGATTGTGCTGTTTTTGCCAAAAGCAAAAATTATTGCACACTTTAAATGCCCCATCTTCTGCTTCAACTGCTTTTGTTGTCATCAGCAAGGTGATTTTGGTGAGTCACTAAAGCCGGAAAGCTCACTATCAAAAATAGTAACAGCATCATGAATCAATCTAACTTAAATTTAATATAATGTTATCAAAATTCTTTTCACTTTTAGCCCATTTAAATTGACTTTTAATTTGACTTTGACTTTACTTTATTATTTCAGACACAGGGTCCATATCATAGAAAACAACCAAACAAGATACAACACAATAAAAGCAAACACAGACATAAATACGTAGTAACACAACGTTTCACAGAGATCAGGACACATATAGACATTTTCTCCAACTCTTCCAAAGTCCAGAGCAATATCTTGTGTCGCTAAGTGTAGGATCAGTTACAATTCTAATAATTACATTTTTTGAGTCAATCAATTGACATAAATTTATACATCAGCTTTCTCAGCATAGCAAGGAAAGTGGGAACAGAAACACTAACAAACATATGACTTGTACTTGTCCATCTTGGGCACTTAAGCAAGATTCTAAATCCATCATTATATGCAACCTGATTTTTTTTTTTTTTCATCTTTGCATTAGTGTACCTGCACCCAGGGGCACCACCAGGGATTTTAAGCCCCATGAAAGGAAATCCTACGGGGCCGTGCACATAGAAAATTTTGATATTGGTTTACATAAAACTATGCATTTTAGTTTAACTATCATTCCCATATTTGTGAAAAGAAAAACATGATTTGACAGTTACATGGTAGGGGAAGCACTGAAACTACAGTGAAATTCATTTAGATTCAATGACCGGCTGCAAGACTGATAAATACATATATGAGGCTATATGATTGTTGCTATTTAATCTTCTTTCAAGAAAATGTAAACATTTCTGTGATTGGACTGAGAACAGTTACCCAGTCTGCACACACTAGAAATGTTCTTTGTTCCAACTGCAAAGCAGGGGGATAAGAGCCCCAACCTACTGACCAAAAATTATATTTTAGTTAGAGCTGGTTATTTTTAAACTATTAAAATCGTTCTGAAATAAATACAGACTGTAGGCTTTTTTTAATTTTGGAATTATTTTTTTTTCTTTAATGTTTTTTTTTTTTTTTTTTCTCCATATCAGTCAATTAATTCAACACGAAGTTGTTCACCTCCTTCCTCTGGGGTTACTTGGGCTTGTTCAGGGGGCACTGACAGATGTGCTGCTGCTGCTCCTGATTTGTCTATTTGAAACATCCGTCTTTTTTTTATTTATTTTTTTTCAGAGCAGCGAGCTAAACATTTGCCTGCAAAGATTATTTAACTAAAACAGCAGTGAAATGTATCAATCCAGTTTTCTTCAGAAATATGAGCTAACATGGGGAGAAAAGTGAGGAAGCTTATAAACTATGGACAAGTTAGGAATAGACAACGTACCAGAACTTTCCATCAGATGAACCACTGACAGACCCACCTTGGCTGTGAAAAAACTCTCTAACATATTTTCGCTTCTTTCTCCTGTCTGACCTGTTTTTCTTTTCTTTCTTTTATTTTTACCTGCCATCTCTGCCTCCACTCGTCTGTGAAAAATTACACTCAGCTGATGCCTGAAGGAGCAGGTGGACTGATCCATTTTATGTAAATACAGAGGGGGGTGCATTGAGAAATGTTTCCAAAACAAATAAACTTAGTGTTACTAATACCTTGTAAATAAAATATATGTGTGATTGTAAGTTTACTACTGAGTGTCATATTATTTTGTCAGTAAATATGTCACAGACATGAATGAGAGAAGCTCATCAGCATCTCACCATGTCATTTAGGTCCTTCAGACTTTATTTTGAGGAAATGCTTCAAGGGAGCATTAGCATGGCAAAGACTTTTCAGCTGCTCTGGGGGTGCAGTCCCCCAAGAACCCCCACCTTTTTAAGCATTTTTCTTTATATGCCTGTCACATGCCTGGAAAAGCTCCTTGCCATCTAACCATGTCGTTTAGGTCCTTCAGACGTTTTCAGAAAAATTGTTCTTGGGAGCATAAGCATGACTAAAACCTTTCAGCTTCTGGGGGGCTCTGCCCCCTATACCCCCCCCCCCCACCTTTTTAAGCATTTTTCTTTTTTGCTTTTCAGCTGACCCCCAATTACAGCCCTCTTAACCCCCTGCCACTTTAAGCATTTTTTTTATTGTAGATGTAAATTAATATTCAAAGTTTTCAGCGAGTTGACAGTAGGGCTGAACAATATGGTACAATATGGCCAAATTATCGTATCTCAATATTGTCAAATAAATTGTCACGTAAATGTCACTTATGTTGTCCATATTCTTGAGCTGCTTAGGTGGGTAGGTAGAGTTCCCATGGGATAAAATAGCTTTTCAACTTACCATCCCTTGTTCTCAAGACCAGGCACCTAAGTGGCTCTACTCTCTCTCTTTTTTTTTTTTTTTTTTAAGATATTTATGTGTACCTTAGTAAACACTAGTCAAGTTCAACTTTAGATTTTGAATGTATAACAGAATATATACCTTACTGAATTTTCATATCAGTATGATATACGATATGACTATGATTTGACACAAAGTGCAGCAACAATGAAAAATAAATATTCTTAAACAAAACAGTCATAATACCACACTCATTTTGCACTCATCATAAGGTTAGGATACTGTGCCCTCCAAAAGTATTGGAACACTTGGAATTTCACACATTTTAATTTGTTTATGCCATTTTAAATACTAGAAATACACACACACACACACACACAAAAAAATTAAATTTCTAAAATTATCTTCCTCAAACTCAAACTGAAAGCAAATCTCTAAAACATGATAAAACCTGTAAATAATCAGTTTTATTGCCAGTTTTCTTTAGACA
Organism: Thalassophryne amazonica; assembly: GCF_902500255.1. Taxonomy (NCBI): domain Eukaryota; kingdom Metazoa; phylum Chordata; class Actinopteri; order Batrachoidiformes; family Batrachoididae; genus Thalassophryne; species Thalassophryne amazonica. The sequence continues at coordinate 30,614,693 of NC_047113.1, forward strand.
AGTCAGGGGATGGAAACATGAACAATACATATTTGACTTTATTTACATCAATTATAAAGAAATACAAAAGTTTCTTTCACCAAAACATTCAATCTAGGCTTGCACATGAAATGTACTTTCTGTCAAATTGTAGCTGAACTTTCAGGATTTTTTAAGAAAATCCTTCTCTACACCACTTCATCAGGAAGCTGGATTTTATATTTTTAATTAATTTATATCAAGTTGTAGAGATTTGCTTTCAGTTTGAGTTAAGGAAGATCATTTTAGAAAAAAAATGTATTTGACATATAATAAACAAATTAAAATGTGTGAAATACCAAGTGTTCCAATACTTTTGAGGACAACTGAGAAACACTGAGGAGCAGCATCTTACTTTTTATATGGGTGATTCTTTAACTACGGGCACTATTGGCCTTGTAAATGTAATTTCCACCACACCATTGCCTTACAATATAAAGCGCCTTGGGGCAACTGTTTGTTGTGATTTGGCGCTATATACATGTGCTCTGATGTTTATCTCCATAGAAACTACCCAAACAATCTTTCATACAAACAAAGTCATCATAGACTACTAGAACAAATTTCTTAACACACTTTCATTGTAAAGATAACTATAAAAGTGTGAAATTTCCCCTTTTTTCTGTTTTTCATACAATATGATCAAAGGACATAATAAGTGCCCATAGTCTAAGAATCACCCATATATAGTGCAGCAGATAAGAGAATAGTGGAATCCTGCAAATGGTGATACAAACATCAAATTTGGCACAAATAATCCATAGACATGAACTCTTTAAAAAAATAAACCTGATTGGCCACTTGAATTTTCAATAGGCAGCCAGGTAGGGGTCAATTGAAGAATTACACAGGAGTCAAAATCAGGGGTGGGCAACTTTTTCTAGAAAGGGCCAAGAGGGTGCAGGTTTTCATTGCAGCCACTGACTCCACCAGATGATTTCACTCATTAACTGTTTCCATCTGCTCAAAGTGATATTAATTGTTGTGTGGGTCACTGAAGAGGAGGTACTGCTGGCCCACCACCAGAGGGCGCCCTGCCTGAAGTGCAGGCTTCAGGCACGAGAGGGCACTGCCGCCTCACGGGAACAGCCGGGAGTGACAGCTGTCACTCATCAACTCATGACAGCTGTCACCTATCTCCATATCATCAACCACTCCATAAAAGCCGGACGACATCTCCACCCCGCTGCCGAGATATCGCCTACCATTGGAGGTAATTTCCTCAGCCTTAATCTGTGCCGTATCGCACGTAATCGTTGTCTGATTCTCTACAGGAGTTCCTGGTAGCTTGTGTCAGCTGGAGGCTGAGCTGGTCGCGGACGACAGGGTGACAAGCCGCACCCTTCCCGACCCGTGAAGACAAGCGTCTGTATCAGATCTGTAGAAAGACTGTGTTCGTATTTGAGGAGGTGGAGGTGTAATTCCCACCTGCGTTATCTGAACTGTGTGCGAGGAGTTGCTGAGTGTCACCACACTCACCTTGTTTTCTGTTTTTGTTTCCTGCCAGCAGTACCAGATCCGACAGCCGGAGACGGTGGCCACCTGGGGACTCCGGACTTGGCAGCTCCAGTATCCTCCAGGTTCGGTGGCAGTGGAAATCGTGTGGGATCCGGCTCTTCTCTGGACGGACGTCTCCTATCCTCGAGCCTGGCCACACGTCACCTTTGTACATTTGACTATAATCCAAATTCTGCATTTGTCTGTATTTCGTTGTGCACATTTCACAACAGTAAAGTGTTGTATTTTTGGCTCATCTATTATCCGTTCATTTACGCCCCCTGTTGTGGGTCCGTGTCACTACACTTTCCCAACAGAATATCACGGCCAACGAGGGGCATCAACCATCGAGTGAACAACCAATGGAAGAGCAGGGTGCACAGGCGCCAGCAGGAGGCGTGGTAGGTGAGTTGCAGCAAATCCTCACCGCCTTCACTGCTCAGTTAGATTTAATGACCGAACAGAACGTCATACTCAATCGTAGGATGGAGGCTCTCACCGCTCAGGTGGAAGCGCGCGCACAGGGCGCGGCTGCAGCTCCTCCTCCTGCTGTCCTGGTGCCAAATACAGACATTCCACTGGTCATTCAACGAACCCCCTCACCGTCCCCTGAAGCATTCATAAGTCCCCCAGAACCGTACGGAGGCTGTGTGGAGACGTGCGCTGACTTCTTAATGCAGTGTTCGCTCATCTTTGCACAGCGACCTGTCATGTACGCATCAGAATCCAGCCGGGTGGCTTATGTGATCAATTTGCTTCGAGGTGAGGCACGCGCCTGGGCTACGGCACTTTGGGAGCAGAATTCACGGCTCTTAACGACATATTCTGGGTTTGTGAGGGAGTTCAGAACAGTTTTTGATCACCCAAACAGAGGCGAGACCGCTTCAACAGTGCTGCTGTCTATGAGACAGGGGCGTCGGAGTGCAGCCGAGTATGCGGTCAACTTCCGCATCGCGGCTGCGAGGTCCGGCTGGAATACTGCTGCACTCCGCGCCGCCTTCGTAAACGGACTGTCGTCGATCCTGAAGGAGTATCTGGTGGCTAAGGATGAGCCGCAGGATTTGGACGGGCTTATCGATCTAGTTATATGATTGGACAATCGGTTAGAAGAACGCCGTTGGGAGCAAGACGAAGGACGTGGCCGGGCACGTGCCGTCCCTCTCCCTTCCGGGTCCGAAAAAGTTCCGCCTTCCCCACGCTCCACAGCCTCAGCGCTCCGTGCGACAACAGCTCCCCCTGCTAACGATGCTATGGACATGAGCAGGGCTAAATTTAGGGCTTCCAATAGACAGAGGAGACTGGCCTGCGGGGAGTGCTTTATCTGCTGCTCGAGCGCGCATCAGCAGAGAGACTGCCCCAAATGGTTAAACATCAACGCCCGCTCTTAGAAACTGGGCTAAGAGTGGGCCAGGAAATTCACGTGGGACACACACGCATTTCTGCATGGCTCCCAGTTACGATCCTGAGTGGGGATCTAACCCTTCAAGCCCCAGCACTGGTGGACACGGGGTCGGAAGGGAATCTGCTGAACAGCAGATGGGCAAGGGAAGTAGGGCTCCCTCTAGTGGCGCTCCCTTCACCACTGAAGGTACGGGTGCTGGATGGCACCCTTCTTCCCTTAATTACACACAAGACACAACTAGTAACTCTGGTAGTGTCTGGGAATCATCGGGAGGAGATAGAGTTTTATGTAACTCCTTCTACCTCACGTGTAATTTTGGGCTTCCCATGGATGATAAAACACAATCCCCAGATTGATTGACCATCTGGGGTTGTGGCTCAGTGGAGCAAAACCTGCCACCGGGAGTGTTTAGGATCCTCGGTTCCCCCCGGTTTGACTGCTAACGAGGAGGTTAAAGTCCCCCCCCAATCTGACGGCGGTGCCTGAAGAGTACCACGATCTTGCTGACGTTTTCAGCAAAGATCTGGCACTCACTCTTCCCCCTCACCGGCCGAACGATTGTGCCATTGATTTGATCCCGGGCGTTAAGTACCCGTCCAGCAGGCTGTACAACCTCTCACGTCCTGAACGCGAATCAATGGTCCGGGACTCGTTAGCTGCTGGGCTGATCCGGAACACCACCTCCCCGATGGGTGCCGGTTTCTTTTTTGTGGGCAAGAAAGACGGCGGACTCTGTCCATGCATTGATTACAGAGGGCTGAATGAGATTACGGTCTGCAACCGATACCCTCTGCCCCTGTTAGATTCAGTGTTCACGCCCCTGCATGGAGCCCAAATCTTCACCAAACTTGATCTTAGGAACACGTATCACCTGGTTCGGATCCAGAAGGGAGACGAGTGGAAGACGCCATTCAACACCCCGTTAGGTCATTTTGAGTATCTGCTCATGCCGTTCGGCCTCACTAACGCCCCCGCAACATTTCAGGCTTTGGTAAATGACGTCTTGCGGGACTTCCTGCACCGATTCATCTTCGTGTATCTAGACGATATACTCATCTTTTCCCCGGATCCTGAGACCCATGTCCAGCATGTACGTCAGGTCCTGTAGCAGTTGTTGGAGAACCGGCTGTTTGTGAAGGGCGAGAAGTGTGAGTTCCACCGCACTTCTTTGTCCTTCCTGGGGTTTATCATCTCCTCCAACTCCGTCGCCCCTGATCCGGCCAAGGTTGCGGCGGTGAGAGATTGGCCCCAACCCACAAGCCGTAGGAAGTTGCAACAGTTCCTCGGCTTTGCAAACTTTTATAGGAGGTTCATTAAGGGCTATAGTCAGGTAGTTAGTCCCCTGACAGCCCTGACTTCCTCTAAAGTCCCCTTCACCTGGTCGGATCGGTGCGAGGCCGCGTTTCGGGAGTTGAAACGTCGGTTTCAACTGCACCAGTTCTGGTGCAGCCCGATCCTAGCCGCTAGTTTGTGATTGAAGTGGATGCCTCTGACTCAGGGATAGGATCCGTGCTGTAACAGAGCGGGGAGTCCGACAAGGTTCTCCACCCATGTGCCTATTTTTCACGCAGGTTGACAATCGGGTGGGCAATCGGGAACTCCTCATGGTGAAAGAGGCTCTTGAGGAGTGGAGATATCTGTTGGAGGGAGCTGCGGTACCATTCACTGTTTTCACGGGCCATCGGAACCTGGAGTATATCAGGACCGCCAAGCGGCTGAACCCCAGGCAAGCCCGCTGGTCATTGTTCTTCGGGCGTTTTGACTTCCGGATCACCTACCGCCCCGGGACCAAGAATCAAAGATCGGACGCCTTGTCCCGGGTTCACGAAGACGAAGTCAAAACAGAGCTGTCGGATCCGCCGGATCCGCCGGAGTCCATCATTCCTGAGTCCACTATCGTGGCCACCCTCACCTGGGACTTGGAGAAGACCATCCGGGAGGCCCTGGCACGGAGCCCGGACCCAGGAACGGGCCCGAAGAACCGCCTCTATGTCCCACCAGAGGCCAGAGCTGCAGTCCTGGACTTCTGTCACGGTTCCAAGCTCTCCTGTCACCCAGGGGTGCGAAGGACCGTGGCAGTTGTCCGGCAGTGCTTCTGGTGGGCGTCTATGGAAGCCGACGTCCGGGATTATGTCCAGGCCTGTACCATCTGCGCCAGGGGCAAGGCTGATCATCACAGAGCACAAGGACTCCTCCAGCCATTACCTGTGCCTCATCACCCCTGGTCCCACATCGGCCTGGACTTTGTCACCGGCCTCCCGCCGTCCCAAGGCATGACGACCATCCTCACGGTAGTGGACCAACAATTAATCAGTGAAATCACCGGGTGGAGTCAATGGCTGCAAAGAAAACCTGCACCCTCTGCCCTTTCTGGAACAAGTTGCCCACCCCTGGTCTGAATTAAAAGATGCTCCAGTCATATAGAAAACTACACCAGATTATTTGCCTGATCATAAAGATTCCAAAAAAGGTATAGTTTGGACTATCTGTGACTGAATGTTATGAAGTTATGAGGTGAAAGCAGCAAGAAAGGTGACAAAGGTCAGTTTCAGTTTGACCATTAATTTAGCTCCAGCTGTATTTGTGCAGAATTTGATGCTTGTATCACCATTTGAAGGATTGTTTCAGTTATATGCTGCACTAATAAGCCAACATGAACAAGCTGCTGTCTTAGTTTAAACATGTGTACATAAGGCCACCCGAATTAAAGGAGAAATGCTGCTTTTAACAACCTGGACCTCATTTCTGGCATAAAATACAGTCGTTTACTCACCAATATAAGTTTGGTGTGATTAGAATTCCATAGTTCAAATGAAACGTTCAGTTCAAATCTGGAGCAAACATTATTCTTCTTCTAAGGTGGATTAGAACTTTTTGTGGTACACAGCACAAACTACTGGACAAGAGGAACCTAGCAGTCAATGTGACTCACTGATTTGAAAATGCAGCTCTTTCAACCAGACGTGTGGTGCTGTGACATGTCAATCATCTGTGTCCAATCAGCTTTCAGGGGAGTGAATCCCCAGCCTCCGCTCTAGCTCCACTCATGCCAGGAAGTGTTTGACATTTGAACATTTCCTGTTTCACTGTGAGTGAGATTTCGGCACTTCCTGTTTGAGTTGTGAGCTTGCCACTGAGTTCCCGTGAGATTGGATCTCGTCTGTCAATCCAGGAATTGTTTGACATTTGAACATTTCCTGTTTTACTGTGGATTTGAAAATAGCTTGATGGTTAATACAATCAGTTGTGTCGGTATAGAGGTTGCAGTTTCCAGTAAGCATCAAAAAAGTATTTCTGTATACATACTATAAATCTAGTTTTGTAGATAGAATGTGTGAAGCAGTGTATTGCTTGCCTTTTATTTTGTCTGAAACAATGTATATTATATTTATATAGTTAGTTGGAAACACTGCAGGCTGCTTTCTTGCACATGTTTGGATGGTAATCTGTTCGTATAATTTTAAATGACCCCCAAATTTAGAAAGACCAAAACACATTTAGGAAATGCTCATGGGAATATGAAACCCACTGTGAGGGTGCCAACATGCAAAATGTTGTTTTAAATGTGTGGGTGTTAGCTGTTTTTTGTTAAACATTTTGAGTATTGTTTTTCTATAGTCCTGCTGCGGAGTCACAGATAGTGTTTTATTCCATCATCACAGTCATCTAAGTGCTGTCGATGAAAGGATCAACAGACCCACTCATACAAAGGCACTTAACTGTGTCATATGACTTCACTGTTTTCACCATTCAGTGTTTGTTGATAAGGAAGTATATATATATATATATATATATATATATATATATATATATATAGCTGTTTCCATGGTGACTATTTCGTCAGCAGTAACCATAGAAACCATCTCCGAGAGAGAACAAGATGCACCACTCTGGCAGGATTTTTTTTTTCCCCTTTCTTTTTACCACGAACTCTTGAACCCATTTCACTGTTGTCTCACGTTACTGTGTGTGAGAGAAAAGGCAAATTTGAAATAGGGATATCTCATGAGTAGAAATGGTATAATGAGATGGCAACCGAAACGGTGTTCCTATCATATTAAGTAATATTTATTTGAACTCAAACAATTTGCAAATTGAGACTGGTGCAATTCCTATAGAGAGATAGACAGATAGATAGACAGATTGACAGATAGATATACACACACACACATTTATAAAATTATCTTCCTTACACTCAAACTGAAAGTAAATGTGTACAAGTTGATGTAAATTAATTAAAAATATAAAAGCCAAGGTGATGGGTTGCATAATTAATTAACCCTTTGGTATAATACCTGTAAATAATCAGTTTAATTGCCAGTTTTCTTCAGACAAGTCAGAGGATGGATACATGAACATTTCCAAGTCACTGAATGTCTTGAACTTTATTTACATCAGTTATGAAGAAATATGAACAGTATGTCACTCAATGGTAAATCTGTGTGGAGTAGACAGTTCTCAAAAACTGAGTGACTGTGCAAGAAGGAGAAGAGCGAGGAAAGCCACCAAGACACCCAGACAACCCAGAAGAAGTTACAGGCTTCTGTGGCTGTGTTTAGAGAAATTGTGCATGGTGCATGTTTAGCATTTTGTGTCCCCAGTTATACAACAACTGACCATCTCAATACTTGGAGTTGGTCCATAGGAATGGACTGTGAGTTCCCACTGCTCCTATTGGACTGGGTCTAACAGTAAGCTGGACAGTATGAATGCAGAGGAGAAAGTTTGAAAGAAAAAAGACAAAGAACCTAAATATCAAAAATCAAAACATGCATAAATTTCACCAAGAGTAATTTCAAGTTATTTTAAAGAAAGAAAACTTTATTGATGATTTATAAACAAAACACATTACCACTGCATTGCTATAGGTATACGTAAAAACAAAACCCAAAAGTCTGAAAATAAGCAAAATAATAATAAAAAAAAATAATAATCACTACTTCACTGTTACAGCTAATGAGTGGATGTACAAAAAAGGGTTTTACAACAAAGCTGAGTTGATCCATTTTGGACCACACATTGCCACCATATTCCACCACCATACATTGGGAAAGAATGACATGAATGTTCACTAAACACAATCATACACTACATATACACTTTTTAGTAACACTGGATTTTTTTTCTTTCTTTTTTTTAAGAGTGAAAGGGAAGAAAAATCTCACCAAAGGATTATACATATTTCAGTTACAATATTACAGCATTATTAAGATCTTCATGTCAAAGCCAGACAGAGTAATTTTTGTCTTTTTTTTTCTCTTTTTTGCATGGATTCAAAAGCATGAATCATATTTGGTAAAAGAAAGCAAATTTGTGTTGAGGAGTATTACACTATAGCATTTACAAATATCTAGAGGTTTAGGTGGTGCCAAACAACATCTGTGTAGTGTGTAGAAAGAAGTACACAGATGTTTGGCAGAGACAGAAATACATACAAATATCTCCTGTATGAGCAACGAAGAAAAATGATAATACAAAATAATAAAATCATAGCCATCTATCTATTTATATATATTTCTATATATATGTGTTTTCTTAGAGCAGTACATGCAGCAGCCACTTAATGGTGTGACGTCATACGGAGCCACGTAACTCTGGACACGTGGCAACAAGTTACAGGCAAGGAAGGGAAACCAACAGAAGCTGGCCTGAAGCATGTCTCTATCCCATTCTCAAAACCCTCAGAGAGCATCAGTGAGATCTTGGTCTTTATATTCAGAGGTGCACATAACTGGTACGCATTGTGCTCGTGTGCGCTAAACATCATTGATGCACAGCAGAGGGAAACACTTTTCCTGCAATATGCCATTGTTTTCTTCTTATGAAGCTCTTCCCTTGTTAGTGCAGCAGATAACTGAAACAATCCTTCACTTGGTGATATAAGCATCAGATTTGACATGAATGTTCTTCATAAATCAGTGTTTGAGAAAAAAAAGTGCAGGCCACTTGAAAATCCAATATGGCCACCAGGTACGGGTCAATGAAGAATTACACAGGGGTCAAAATTTAAAAATGCTTCAATCATATTGAAAGCTATACCACATTATGTGTCTGATCACAAAGATTCTAAAATGGTATAGTTTGGACTATCTATGACTGAATGTTATGGAGTTATGGGGTAAAAACAGCAAGAATGGTGAGAAAGGTCAGTTTCAGTTTGTACAGGAGTCAAAAGTTAAACTTGCTCTAATTTTGGTAAAAGGTGGTGCAAATTATTGGTTGAGCTAATAGGATTAATAAATTGAATAGTTTTGACTGTGTTGAATGCTTGGTTTGCGAAGTACATGTCAAACAGTGTTGACGTACATTGGATTCTATGGCATGTGACAACTGAGCATGACACATGGTGCACCATGAGTACCAGTTATGTGCATGCCTGTTTATATTATTAGCATGTTTCATTTACTAATGTAGAGACTGCCTATGAAAAGACTAAGTTACAATTAATACATAAAAATAATATGTGGCTCTCATTAGGAACAATCATTATTGAGAACTTTCCCGTCTTGTGGAGGGGCAGTAAAGCCAAATTACTTGTCTCTTGTATCCCCAAGTATGCAGCCAGGGAGCCTACCCCAACCAACATGGTTCCCAGTCATTGTGGGCACAAAGATGAAATAAACCCTGTACTGTGGTATTAACAAGTTTAAAGCACTGAATCAGAGAATTTTGACAAAAGTTCGGGACATGGCCTCGCAAGTGGGCTTCCCAAGGCCGCACCCACATTAATACATGCAATTCTCACCACCACCACAATATTCAGAGCAGACTATCCCCAGGATTGGTCATGAGCTGTAAGTCAGAGTAGGAACAGGGGCACTATATGAGGTCAAACACAAGCAGGTTTGACAAGCAAAATGCAGTTAAAGCTATGACATTGAAAAGAAAAGAGAAAAATGTCTTTGTAGTGTATGTAGCGAAACTTTTCATAGAGCAAATAAAAGCAGAAGAAGTTCACAAATGTCATCATTGCATGATGAGACAGTGATCGGGGCGGGAGAAGATGGATTGTGGCAGCTCGGGCTAGCACAAGCAGGCGAGCAAGTTGTTAACTGAAGGTCTCACATAAGGAGTGGTTGCTACCAAACATTCAAAGCAGAAAGCATTTGGCATTTTCTACAGCATGGGGTGACGAGAGGGTAGTATCAAAGTCTTGAGACTCTCCTGGTTTTCTGTAATGTTTCGTCAGAGTCCGGTGACTTTTAAGCATAGTCACGAGCTAGCTCAGCTTCACATCCCCCTCTTTGATCCTCTGGAGAAGGCGAAGTATCTTCCCACGTCTCCGTCATTTCAGTGCTCTCTGCATTCTACAGTTAAGGGTGCTAGCTGGAGATGTAGATCTCTGTGTCCTTAAAATGCAGTGAGCAAATACTTAAGAGAGTTGAAATAACATATGTGCATCACATAGGCAATAGTGCAGGGCAAAAAGCTCGCAGTGTCTCATTTTTGCACACATTTATTTGATGTTAGTTGATCTCTCTTTTTTAAAATCTCTCTTTTTAGGCATGAAGTGCTTTCTGAGTCCACATTGTCCTACGTGTAGACCTGTGATTGCATGTTTTATAGTGTAAGCATGCATCTCGTGTATGTGGTTTTATTGAGATCTCAGGAAACACTGTTGGTAGTTACCAGATAAACTGCATTGCTGTCATGTTAGCCTTAGTTTCAGTGACTCTCTCCTGGGCTATTTACAAGTAATGAGTGTCCAGCTTCAGATTTCATACATTTCTCTTAGATGTGAGTGTTTTACTTCATTTCATGAGCTGGCACAGAGTTTTATGTTATTTTTCTATGACGCATTTATGTTCTCTCAGAGATAGTGTTTTACACATCACAGTTGGGCAGGGGGGGTAAGACAGAGGTGCCAGTGTGCCCATTGGGTAAAATTATGAAACATTTTACAAGGATAAATAATTGTTCTAACTGAAAGAATATTGTAATTTAGGTTAGATTGAAGGCACACAGGGATGTGGGAAATACTATATCATATTATTATATTATTTATCAAGGCAATATTAATTTACTCCAGCAGATAACTGAAAGTAAATCAATTATTGATGAGGCCAGTTTCATGATAGAGAGAGTACTAAACTATAATTTGTTAAACTATGTGATACAATGGAGCTGAAAATCCACAACAGCTTTTGTTTTTCTTGACCAGTGGACATTGGTTGGTACCTCTGTTTTAACAACACCCTTTCCTGTTTTGCTTTTATTTTTCTTGCTGCTCTACTCATCGCCATCATCCTTTCCCTTATCCTTTTTGTCTTTTTTCTCCTTCTTCTTCTTTTTCTTCTTCTTCGCCTCCTCTTTCTTTCCAAATGTGATAAAATCGCTCTTGTCGTCATCTCCTCCCTGGTTCTGTCTGATGGATATTATGGCTGGGGAGCCAGGGATGATGAAAGCTTCAGGGGGGACCTCTCCAGGCTTCAGGTGCTGTGGGGGGCCTCCTGGACCCCCAGGGCCATAGCGAAAGTGCCAGCTGTTGCTGTCTACACCAGCACCCATTGGAGGGGACACCTCTCCTCCCTCACCATCTGAAAAGAAAACAGGGAAAAAATAAATTAGCTGAAAACAAATCAGGGGTAATTATGATTTAAATATTGCATTTATTATTTGTGGATGTTAAAATCCATCAATGTTACATATTGTGTGAGTACTAGTGATACATGTTGCACAGCCTTCCCAATCATAGCTGACATCAAACTCTGCAAACAAAATCTGCCACATTCAAATTATGATGTAAAAGAACTAACAAGAAAACTATAGTACAATTGACAAGTTTTAATCACCAGTAGAAGTCCTGCAGAAAACAAAATTGTGCACTTTCCAATATGTGTTATTTATAAAAACTGGCAGCTTGTAAGCACCATTTAAAATGTCGACAGGTGAAAACAGTCAACGTCTGCCGAATTTTCAAACTTGGGCTGAAAGAGGAAATCTGGCATCACGGGCCGGAGCGGTGAGAACATTTTTTTTTTCTACCATACATGAAAATGTAGGCTTTTCTATTAAATACTGCTACATGTTTCAGCTCTGAAAATGGGCCATGGCATGGTAAAAACAGTGTGATATAGAAAAGCGAAATGTAATTCTGATTGAGATATTAATATAATTTAACAAGTAAGAAAAGGTTTGTCTTTGTGCAAAGCACAAATGTCTCTCATATATGTATTTATTTATTTTAATGGTAGTCCAGAAAAGGGATAAATGTCAAACCTTTAATATGCAGTCTTTGGATTGACACAAACAACTTCCAGCACAGGAGTATTTTGGGTTAATAGTTTACTATTTTAAAAGCAAAATAAAATAAGGTTATTCAAATTAAGTTAACAAATTGGTGGGAATATTACTTGATATGTTAATTTATTGATTCATTTTTTATACCCACTTACCCCACTTCAATTTCAATTTATTTATTTCAATTTATTTTCATTTATATAGTGCCAAATCACAACAGAGTTGCCTCAAGGTGCTTCACACAAGTAAAGTCTAATCTTACTAACACCCATAGCAACAGTGGCAAGGAAAAAAATCCCTCTGAGGAAGAAACCTCAAGCAGACCAGACTCAAAGGGGTGGCCCTCTGCATGGGCCATGCTACAGATGTAAATTACAGAACAATTCACAAAATTGTGACTACTTACGGGTCATGGGACGGTGTGTGTGTGTGTGGGGGGGGGGGGGGGGGTGCTGCAGTCTATTACAGCGGTCAATTGGACAAACACACTGATACTCTCACTCGCACCTATGGTCAATTTAGAGTTTCCAGTTCACCAAACCTGTATGCCTTTGGAAGTGGGAGCAAACTCCAAATATCGAGGACCAAATCTGATAGAATCTAATGGCTGTCCTGCAACAGTGCTAAACACTAAGCAACCATGCTACCCCTAATAAAAATCAATAATCAATAATTTTTTGTTCACTTTTTCCACATATTTTATGTTACTGGCCTTACTCAAAAACAGATGAAATTATTTTTTCCCTCAAAATTCTACACACAATACTCCTTAATGACAATGTGAAAAGTTTTTTTTTTTACTTTGTTGCAAATATATATATATAAAAAACCCCTAAGAAATCACATGTACATAAGTATTCACCGTCTTTGCCATGAAGCTCAAAATTGAGCTCAGGTGCATCCTGTTTCCACTGATCATTCTTGAGATGTTTCTATAGCTTAATTGGAGTTTGAAAGAGGTAACTGGATGTTGGCCTATTCTCTTCTGGAAAAATGTCTATTTTTTACTTATCCCCTTCTGCACTGCAAGCCATACAAGCTCAGAATTCAAAGTACAGTGCATCCAGAAAGTATTCACATAAGTTGGTTCCACTCCTCCAGCCAATGCAAAGGAGTCGGTATCGGGTTATTTGGTCACGTGACTTTTGGTCAGGATTCTGACATTTTGCTGATTAGCTGAGACACACCGCTCTCTGATTGGCTGCAGCCTTTGTTTACAACACAGCACTGGTACCACAGTCTCTGGAGGAGTGGAACCAACTTACATTTTTGGTGGTTACGCCACAGCCAATCACAGAGCGTGGCGTGATAGCCAATAGCGGCCGACGTATCAGACGGACCAATCACAGCCATGTTTTCAAAAACATGCTACCAGTTTGTATAAGAGACTGTGGTATCAGTGCTAGTATTCACAGTGCTTCAGTTTTTCCAAATTTTGTTACATTACAGCTTTAAACCAAAATGAATGAAATTCTTTTCTCTCAAAATTCTACACACAACACCCCATAATGACAATTTCAATTTTTTGTTGTTGTTGTTGTTTGTTTGTTTTCTTTTTAGATATTTGCAAATTTATTTTAAAAAAAACATGAACAGAGGTATTCACACCCTTTGCCATAATGCTCAAACTTGAGCTCAGGTACATCCTGTTTCCACTGATCACCCATGAGATGTTTCTATAACTTATTTGGAGTCAACCTGGTGTCAATTCAGTTGACTGGACATGATTTGTAAATGTACACACCTGTCTACATATAAGGTTCCACAGTTGACAGTGCATGTCAGAGCACAAACAAAACATGAAGTCAAAGGAGTTGTCTGTAGACCTATGAGACAGGGTTATCTTAGGCAACAAACCTGGGGAAGAGTACAGAAACATTTCTGCTGCTTTGAAGGTCCCAATGAGCACAGTGGCCTCCATCATCTGTAAATGAAAGAAGTTCAGATCCACCAGGACTCTTCCTAGAGTTGACTGTCTGTCTAAACTGAGCGATCGGGAAGAAGGGCCTTAGTCAGGGAGGCGACCAAGAACTTGATGGTCACTCTGTCAGAGCACCAGCATTCCTCTGAGGAGAGAGGAGAACCTTCCAGAGTTTGCCAAAAGGCACTTGAAGGTCTCTCAGACCATGAGAAACAAAACTGTCTGGTCTGATGAGACAAAGATTGAACTTTTTGGTGGGAATGCCAGACATCATGTATGGAGCAAACCAGGCATGCTGTGGGGATGTTTTTCAAAGGCAGGAATTGGGTGACTAGTCAGGACTGAGAGAAAGATGAATGCAGCAATGTACAGAGACATCCTGGATGAAAACCTGCTCCAGAGTGCTCTTGACCTCAGACTGGGCTGACGGTTCATCTTTCAGCAGGACAATGACCCTCACCACACAGTCAAGATCTGAAAAGAGTATCTTCAGGACAACTTGTGAATGTCCTTGAGTGGCCCAGCCAGAGCCCAGACCCGAATCAGATTGAACATCTCCGGAGAGATCTGAAAATGGCTGTGCACTGGCATTCCCCATCCAACCTGATGGAGCTTGAGAGGTGCTGTAAAGAGGAATGAGCAAAACTGCCCAAAGATAGGTGCACCAAGCTTGTGGCATCATATTCAAGAAGACATGAGGCTGAAATTGCTGTCAAAAGTGCATCAACAAAGTATTGAGCAAAGGGTGTGAATACATGATTACTTAGTTTTTATTGTTAATAAATTGGCAAAAATTTAAAAGTAACTTTTTCATGTTATCATTACAGGGTGTCGTGAGTTGAGGGAAATTTTGGTATAAGGCTGTAACATAACATGTGGAAAAAGTGAAGCACTGTGAATACTTACTGGATGCACTGTATATATGCCAACAAATAACCAAAATCAATAACTTTTGCTATTTTAAAATTGTAAGTTTAAATATGTCAATGGATCTGCATTTCAAACACTTTCTTTTGTACCCCCCGCATTCACTCCCCAGCTCTCAGGGATATGTACTCTCAGCAGAGAACTCATGGAATATATTCATGCTATGCATATCACCCCCTCCCTGACATGAAATATTAATTGCTTACTTTCAAGAAGTGCCGCAGTGCTATTGTTTCTGCTGACACACACAAATATAACCACACGATGAGATTTCATGAAGTACAACATCAGCTTGCATTAATTTTAAATTTTAAATCAAATCATTGTTTCCTCAGCAAAGACACCTACACTGTTAAACCGAACACTCCATTTTAATAGAATAATTAAGTTAATGTAACTAAAACTTTGAAAAAAGTTATAGTCACTCATTTCCATTAATTAAAGTAACTAAAAAAATGAATTGTTGTCATAACAACTCAGTTCCTTTAAGTGCATTTAAAGTTTTGGGCCATTTAAGTGTTGGTGATGTATTTCCAGTGCATTCAATTCACTCATTTTAATTGAATTTATGCAACAGAGGCCAGCAGGTGTCGTTGTGCATATGTAGTTAATAAACCTCACTCCCAACAGATCCAAAGAATTCTCTGGTCACAAGGCCAGAGACCAGGGTTGTAGCATTCTGGTTAGAGACTCTGACTTCCACGCCGGAGATCGTGAGTTTGTGTCCCGAGGGGAGCAAATGGGCAGAGTCATAACAACACAACACAGAGTCAATAAGTAAACCAAAGAATGCATAAAAAAATCAAATCCAAAATGTAATGCAAATTTTTTAGGCAGAAATTTGTCACTTTTTTTTATTGAAAAACATAACTAGATTTACATAAGTTTAATCAACTATAAATTAAGTGACTAAAACATTAAAAATTACATTTTTTTAAATTATTTTATTTAAGTTGGCAAACTCAAATGGTTTAAGGTGATCGGTTTCATTCAAATGCTTTGAGGTCAACTAACTCATTGAGTTTTACAGTGCACAGATGCATGGATTTTCTCCCTGCAAATCATAAGTCAGAATTTGACATCCGCACCAGCAATGTGACACTCTGCTATATTGTGAAAATAGGCAAATTAAACAAAAAACCAAAACAAGAATGAAAAATGAAGAATACTTGATTACTGGTAATAATGATGATTGTTTAGCCTAGAAGAAATTACTAGTGTAAAGCAATGTGACAAGTTTATGAGACGCCAGCGTACTGTTGCAAGCTTAAGTTTAATGAACAAAACAACACCCCCAGAGAGGGATGAGTCATGCTGTGAGCAGACAAATAGAAAAGAGCAGGTCAGGATGAGCTACCTCTCAAGTGTCAGTCGTGCTTTAGAATACAACAACATGAGGGACAAAAATTTGTCTTCTCACTTTATTTGTATTTGTTGTGGAATATATGGTATGTCTAAGATTTGCCATGTTGTCGGGAACATGTTATTGTACATTAGAAGACATAGTCTGCAACAAGCAGTCAGGTTAGACTGACCTAATGGTTTGTAGGCTTATATAAGCAGGCAGAGCAAATCTGGGAATCGTTTGGACAGCTGTTTGATAGACGAATTAGAATTGGGGGAATAACAGGATATAAGATAACCTGGTCTGGATGTTATGCCAGTATTGTTGCGTAATAAATCTTTACACAGGGATATAAAAACAGTGAAATCATGTGAGAGGACCTTTTTGCAGTATTAGCCTCCATCTGCTTTGTCATCTTCTTCATAATAAAAGTAAGAGACCAATCCTTACACGAGTCATCATTATCGTCTGAACTTTAAGATTTGACAACGCATTGTATCTGCTGTCAGCCCCTTTTTTCTGTCAAGGCGGTAACAGCCTAACCTCATTCAGTACTGATCTGGCTGCTTCCATCTGATTTGTCAATTGCTGTTGCAGTGCAAAACTCTCCCCCTCCCTCTCTCTAGCTCTCCCTCTCCTTCTCTCACACAACCTCCCACCTTCTTTCTTCTTTGCTACCTTCTCTCTATAGCTCATGTCATCTGACCTTTCAGCTAATCTCGTATGAAGATTCAGCCAGCCAACGCCCATTCCTCTGAATTACTGACATAATCATATAATCATGTAATCATTACTATCAATGTTTATGGAAACATTAGGATAATAGGATATTAAACAGCTTGTCTGGCATTAAACATTGTGGGTCTATTTAAGATGTAATAGGCACAGCCACATTGTGAAACAATCTGTAATTTAGCATTTACATTATTTGTTTTCTTTCAGATGTTGTCATATGTTTGGTCAGTAGAATTTTCAATTGTATTATGACTATATATTATTCCCATCTCTTTGTGTGCTCCCTGATTGTGTCAAAGGTTTTCACAGCCTCTTAAATCATCCAAACTCAGCTTTGCCACATTCACTTTATTCTTTCCCTCATCTCATCCTTCCAACAGCCAGTCAGGCGAAAGCACAGTGCAGCGTTACATAAGATGAGGAAGAGGATGATGGGTCAAGCGTTGCCAGGATGCACATATTAAATGAAATTCTCAAAAAAAAAAAAAAAATCAGAGAAGGACAGGAGATGGATTTGAGAGTTCTTGAAACAGAAAAAAAACTGTATGAATAGCAAACTCTCAGTTGTTGATCACACCCATCTGCATGAAAACACTTACATTAATAAGTGTTCTGAGTTGAGCGTGAGTATTATCACATATTTTGACAAAGAAAAATCCTGTTTATATCAATTTCTTCTTCGTGCAATTTTGATTTTTAAAAAATGCCTTTTCAAATCAATTTCCTATTCATACATTTTTGATTGCTGCCAGGGGAGAGTGGGGGGAAAAAAAAATAAATTGTGCCTGATAAGCGATATGGTATGTAAGTGATCTACTGTACTATACATGTGTGTGTATAAACTGAGACAACAGAAAATTCCAGAAAAATAATGAAAAGTCCTTGATGCCTTCTGCAGTATTCTTCTTTCTTGTTGTAGCATTTCATAGAGATATTATGCCAAACACTATTAAGTAAGTAAGTAAAGTTTACTATGTAATCATAAAGTGCTTTACGATGACAATAAAAAGCTGTGACAGTGCCACAAGAATGATTTAAGCTTGAAGGAGCTACTTTGCTTTTCAGTAAGCTAGTAGAGGTCACCCAGTGTTTTAAAAATAAAGTCTGAAGCTAAAAATACCCCACTGACACTGAGGTGCTGCATACTGACAAACACCTACAAATACCCCAGAAAGACACAAAGCCAAAGTGTATCTAACACACAAGGTGCAGTCCAAAAGTGCATTCCCTTGGCATATGCAAAACAATTATAAAATGCACCATTTCAAGCCTATGATTTACCCACAACAAGAGAATTTCTTCATACACAGTCAAATCTCTCATCTGTCTGGGTGATTACCACCCAGGACCTCATGCTGTTCTGCAGTGTAGTGGATGCAGCTACAGATGACACCACCCCATGCTCCCAGACCTGGACGGCAGTCATAGGAGTCTGTGATGTTCAAGGTATTTAGTTAAAATTCCTTATATATTTAAGAATAACAGGCGGAGAAAGAAAAAAAAAAGCATTACATTATGACCCCTTAAAGGCAGATGTCAAATTACTATCTGAAATGATCATCAACAAGTCCTGATCAAAGAGTCAAGTATTTTATCTGTAAATAAAGGAAATCACATTTCTAAATTGAGCACAATAGTAGGTTTAAGGTTTAATAAAGTAGCTCATGGTTTAGTTGAATAAAATCTGAACATTTAACCATTTTGTAGATTGAGTGTTTACTTTGTCCATGTCATGTGGGCTGTCCCTTGGACCTTTGAGCATATTTTTCATTCACCACTTCTTTGTAAAACTGATTAGTGAGAAATTGGGATGTGAGGGCCTGAAGGAGAGGTGGACTTGAGATTACAGGGTTCTTGATCCAATTTCTCGATCAGACAGGGAAAAATCACTAAGGTGCCCTTAAGGAATGTCCTTAATCCTCAAGTTACTCCCAGTGTGAAGGATGACACCTTGTGTGATGGTGGCTATGACATCAGTGTGTGTGTGTGTGTGTTTGTGTATGTACGTCAGGTATCATTGTAATACTATGGAATGTTGTCCATTATTGTTTATCTCTAATCATCTTGACTAGTCTACAACTAGAGCATTACTATAAACTGCGGATCTAAACATAGCAATTTGATTTTAATTAATTTTTATGGGATCTATAGCATTATCCAAATGTGCAAGAAACTTTACAAACATTACAATTCTATACACACACACACATTATATATATATATATATATATACACACACACACACACACACTGACAAATCTTGTCCTGCAAGACTAACAAAACTCAAGGATCTGAGTCAAATTTGATCCCCTGCCCTGATTTCAGCTACTTTCCATTAGATTTTATGCAAATCAGGATGTAGGCTCCTTTACCTACTGAGGCTATAAATGGACGATTGGTTATAATTTTTTATTATAGCAATAAACTTAACAAATAATGTTCTATGTTTGTGTGCTTTGGTACCCTTTTCCAAGAGTACCTGAATTTCAATTATATTACACCTGATTAACTATTTATACACATTATTTGTAAGTTTTAGCATTTAAAATGAGAAAAAACACAAAAACGAACTTAATTTTTTTTCAGTTTTTTGTGAAAAATGATTGTTATGTAAAGGAAGTTTGGATTTCACATTTTTAACAGGAAGCTGTAAGTGTTTACAATCAAAATAATTTTGTGTGTCTAGAACTCAGAAACAATGCAGAAACAGTGCAAAAGTAAACATTTTACAAGGCGAAAATATGCAAAAGTAACCAATTTTAAAGTGCAGAACCAAACAATATGAATAACAACAAAGTGCAAAACTATATATAAATATATCAATTATTATCTGTATTATTAAAATGTGCAATAAATCACTCATTTGATCACTCATTTTGTGCAAAATTATACAATATGAATAAAACAATAAAGTGTCAAACTATATACAAATATATAACCAAGAATCAAAATTAGATCTAAACTACATCAGTCAGTGTGGTACTGTTTGTAACAGTTTCTGTCTGGCTGAAGACAGAGGCCAATTTTACAAAGTTTGCACATCCAGCAGGTTGACCTCTTGCAAACCTTGCAAGAACGCCGCCCCTTTGTGGATCGCTGGCAAGTTGGGTTTCCACTGCTTGTTGGCACCGGGCAGTGGCTTGTGGCTGATGGAGCCATCACACCCACACAAACACGCACACACACCTTCACAATGACACTAACACCCTGCCTTTTCCTCAAAATTACTACATTTATGTTTGCTGTCTGTCTCTGTACTTTTCTGTCACTTTTGCGCTCTTTTCATACTTTTCCCTCGTTTCAAAAGTCACCGACGCACTTTACCGTAATATATGCAACAAATAGCATACTGTTGGAAACACGGGTTCTTGGCTTGCTGTCAGTGTTGAAATTTTTCAGATTGAGGGCTTATATGAGAACTTATGGTAATGAGAATTAGCGGCGCACTAGTGTGAAACTTCCGTGTTTTTCCTCTGCATTATGATGTCACAGGCTTACGTTTACCGTAATACACCATATATCATTGGAAAGCCCTTGGTGTTAGCTTAACAATGCACTTTGAATCATTCGGATTGGACAAACTATGGCGGAGTTACGGTAAAACAAATATGCATATGGAAAATATGGCGTGGGCGCCATCGCTGTAGATAAAGGGTTAAGTAGTTTTGGTGAAAACACAGAAGTGAACTTCAATCCTCATTTGAGGTCATTATTTGTAAAACAGAAAGCCTGTGTTCCTTTCTCCTGGAGACTGCTAATCCAGTATTGTCCTCTCTCTTCTCCATCATATTTCTTTCCCCAAATCTGAAACGGTCTCAGCTTGAAATAATGTTACTGCATTTCAGTGAACACCTTTCTTCATCTCGTCCTTCACAAATAGTTCACTCTACCCCCCCATTCCTATTTTCAATATCTCTTGTCCCATACCATATTTTTGCACTTTGTTCTATCACACCCTCCTCCCTTTCTCTCACTCATGCCAGTATTAGGATCCTTGAGAGGTTGCCATGGAAACAACATCCTCCAGTGAAGCAGTGGGACACAGGAGTCATGGTGACAGTGCTTGTGCTGATGGAGAATAATGCTGCTGGCTCCCTCTGATCTAAAATCCTCTTCCCAAGCAACATCCTTTTTCCTTTGCAGTCTCTATGCCTGTTTACATGTTGTCACACCCAAATTCATCCATAACTCCTGTATGTTTCCGTCCATATTCCTGTGTCTTTCTTTGTATTCATTTTGTCATTCCTTTTCAGTCCATTGCTTTCCAAATCAACAGCCTCTCTCCTCCGTCCTGTATTAATCTCTAACTCTCCAGGGGAAAGCTCCAGGTATGCACAGTTCTGTCTGAATGCTCTTTGTTTAAATAAATGTAGAATAGAGGGAGAGGCACAGAAGAGTTGCAGAGAGGGAAATAAGAGATAAGGAGGGAGACACTGGCAACAAGCAGAACCCTGATGTCATTAATGTGTGTCTGTTAATCTGGGCGTGGGCTGTGCACCATCTGTCACAGCAGGACCAGCACACAAACCAGGCAGCCAAAACAGGAGAGCACAACCAAACACACACAAAACAGCCATTTATATACACAGTCCCTCCATTTTCCGACACAAATAATTGGAGACAGTTTCATAGCCAGGTGTGGCCCATTCACTCACAAATTAGGTAGAAAAAAAATGTGGAGATGATCCTAAGTGTTGAATTTCCATTTTGTAGGTGTTCACTGCAACTCAAAATATGACATCCGCGTAGGTGTTGATACAAGGAGGCCATAATTCAATGTCTTTCAAACAAAAACTGGAAAACCAAATACAAAATCTGGCATATTCATTAAATGAAAGCATGTGTTAGAAGCTAAGCAAGCCCAAAATGCCTAAAAGACCATGAAATACAGCTAAAGGGGTTCTTCACAGAAATATGTCCTTTTTTTTCCAATGCGTAGCCATCAAAGAAAACATCTGAGAAGCTAGGTGTATCATTGATAATGTCTATAATCAAAATACTCTATCATGAATAATGGATCCCATGGACCCTCAGACCATGGGATCCAAGCATCATGAAGTCATTTACTGCAAAGAATTTTCATCCATGTATTGACAATACTCCTTATATTTATAATTAGTTCATCTAGTTATATCTGACCTCCAAAAAAGGGGGGACTGTGCATAAAAATGACTAATTCCTAATTGTCAATGTAATACTGTTGTTGAAAGCTTTGAATAGAGGGTTAAACTCTACACTTGAATCATATCTTGATTGTTTCATTTCACTGTTAAGGACAGCAGTGGCTGGAGAAGGCCAGAGACACACCCATGGGTCATCTGGCTGTGGCAGATAGATGGTTATTTTTAAGATGTGATGGACAGGTTGTCGGTCTGGTTCATTGCCATCCAGTACAAAAGGTAGTTCTGTGGAGTGGTAGACGTGGCAACACATGGCACCAGCACATGCTACTAAATGTGATCTAAAGTGAGATTTCTAGCATACTTCCAATGTTTCTGTATATCCAGATACAGAGCTGCAGCGCACAACCTAATCTGACATTTCTGTTCTATTCCAAATGTATCACTTGGCTGTGGTTACTTAAAAGAACCCCCCCCCCCCCTCCAGGGCTGCAGTTTATATTTCAATTGAAAGGAAGTTTTAATTAGAATGTGGTTTCCCTTGTAATAGGTTTGCATACAAATGCAGCTCTAAATGGATAAAGGTAGTTAAGTGATCGATCCTACATCAGTGCAATATTAAACTCTATTAAACCTATATAGGCCCTGAGGCCCATTGGTGCTAGTGCTTATCTCTGGATTCCAAAGTGAGCCTACGAATCCCCCTCGATGGGAGATGTCAGTCCGATGCATATTACAACACCAGGAAAGGCAGGTACCCGTTTAATGCTGGGAGGACTGAAACAATGCAATGTTTTTACCGGGGACTTATACGGGTAGCAAGAGCTGGAATCAAACACAGGTTTCCTTATTTGTAACCCAGTTCTTATCCACTGTGATACTTCCTCTGCAAACTGTTTCATAAGAACTGACATTTAATTTCAATTTTCATTTAATTTCTGTGAAATATACATATATTACATAATTAATGTTTCACACACTGGTGATAATTTATAACAAGTCCAAATGCATAATCAATAACTTCACGTTAAAAATTATTGCAAATATTTGCATCCTTTTTTCCCCCCACACATTGTCTATAACCTTTCTCTGAAGAAGTGGTGAAAGAAAGTTACCTTGAAAGAACAGGGAATTCAATTGTGTGACATTATTCTTCTCACATATGTTCTCCACTGTTTATCCTATATGAAATATGCCTCTGTTAATGTTGTTGATAATAATATTAATAATCAAAACCCTCTTTCTCAATTTCTGTATTCTTTTCCCAATAAGGTCTCACTTGCTGCAACACAAACAGATATGCTTTCATACGAATCCAAACCATTTCATGTGCTTTCCGTGTTGTCATGGGAAACTGCAGAATTTGGTTAGGGCAACAGTGTAACTTACATCTGTGTTTTCCAATCTGGTTAGTTGATAAAGTCAGTGGATATACAATATGACAAATGTTGGGAGTCTTTGGGTAGGATCCATTTACATATTTTTGAGATATTTGAAGAGTAGACTATGTGTACTCAGCAAGACCTCTTTAGATATTTAATTTTCACAGGTTATTGATGTATGGTGTTGTTGCTTTTACCACTTGTAATTTCAATGATTTCAGATTGGGTTATGGAACACTGAATTGACTGATTCTTACCAGCAGCGCTGGATACAGTGGGCCAGTTCTGAACCAGGACCCCCTGGGCTCCCTGCATTACAGAGGACTCTTCCATGTGCACTGAGCTGAAACATGAACAAGCACACATTTTACACGCTGAAGTCAAACAAATAACAATAGATGGTAAGTACACAGTTAATACTGCAGTATATAGTACTGTACAAAACTGCAAGCTATAAGATCACTTTTATGATTTATATAATGTGAAAAAACTGCAACAAGTCAAAATCTCACAAATTACACTGTCATATTAAAATATTTCACCCTATATTTTCCAAACGTTCTCTGAATTATGGATTACTAATGTACTTTATTACATTTTCACTGTATCATGCTGCGATTTCAGTACCTTGACATGAATAGGGGAAAAATTACTAATTAATAATAATGAATAAATAAAAAATAAATAAATAAATAAAAAATACCACCGTCTCTACTGTGATCATGCCCCATCAAGCAAACACTGCTAGTCTTCTTTTTTCCTGCTTTCCCATCAAAAGGTATTTTTTTGTTTTCCAAATCTGAATCTGTTTTCATTCATCATATATCAGTTGTTACACATCACCTTTACTTCCCTGATTCAAACAGTGCCACTGCTTCATTATACAATTTCCCCAGGGAGGACAAAGCCTGTCCCAAAAGAGTAGTGAGAACATTCAAATTGTTTGGGCTTTAGTTGACCAAGTTTGGAAACATCACATAGCGATTTCAATAACCTGGAGAAAAAAAAATTATTTTGATGAACTTGGTCAAAGCACTGAACATAATTAGGAAGAAGAAACAACATACATATGTAGGCCTGCATTGTTATTCAGGTGAACAATTTATAGCAAGCAGCTAAGGCTTACTTTGTTTAAACAGAAACATAAATTAACATAAATTTGCATATATGGTCTTTAAAGCTCAGTACTGACTCTCAGTGTCTATCCTCCATTAATCATCTTTTTCCTATTTTCTGTGACTGCTAAACCAGAGGCATGTACAATGAAGCAAGGTTATTGGATTAGTGAGGTATGTTATGCCTAAAGCCATGATTCTTAAGGAAATGAAAAGGGCACTTGTTTAACCTGGCCGGATATCATGGTAACTTAATTGCAAATTTAACCTGGTTCAGGGCAGGTTATCAGTTTTATCTTAAATTGGCTATTGAGACACTGATTAGAGAACTGGACAGTCTTTTATCATACTTACCAGCGTTCTGACATGTCATATTGTAAAATGGTAATGGCGCAGTCAGTCATAGCATTACTTGTAGAATAAGAACTGTTTAAGTGTATAAAAATAGAGTTTGGACTTTTAAAGCTTGTTGCATATTTTATTTAAGTGCCATATTGTTTGTGTTCAATGGGAAACAGATGAAATGATTATTTAATTTCATCTGATTTCAATTTGGAGATGAAATACAGGTCATGACCATCTTATCTTTACATAAATAGTGTCAAATAATGCATAATACATATTATGTTATGGGAACACACATGGAACATGAAGCAGAAGGCCAGGCTTAACAAATAACGCTGATAAACACAATGGTGGTTCCAACAAAGTGATACATTGTACCTTTTTGTTTGGTATATACAGTTTCTTATACAATGCCCTGATGATGTCGGATTATAAAAGATAAATAAATAGAAATCCACTGGTGCTTGCAAATGGAAATGGGAACATTATCAACTTAAAAGACATCAAAGGCAGCAAACTATTGCAAAGACTGGATTATCGACAAACACACAACACTTTATAACTCAAAATACTTTTCAGGAGCATTTGTGATGATCTTAATTTTCTCTGTTCTATTGTCCATTTGGTCAGAACAGTTGAAGATTTTAACTATGAGACTAATGCTAATTTGCTCTTTGACTTTCTCACATCTCTGAAATTCCTTTACAGTGCTGTTTTTGTGGGGGCACAGCTGTCAGCACCACTGCTTTCTTGGCACTCTTATCTTTTTTCTTTTCTTTTTTCTTTTTGCATCAGCAAAAGTTATTTCCAACTTTTTTTAATTTTTTTTTTTATTTAATTTTTTTTTTTATGTGCTGAATCTTCTCACCTCCTTCAATGACTTCACATTTCCAGTATGCTGAGGTGTACATGTATCCACAGTTTCAACACTAGAATTCAGCTCCTTCATCTCTTTGCATGTTCTCCTGCACACCATCCACACTGCTCTTTGCGCTTGCAATGGGCTGCCACAAAGTCATATCTCTGACAATGAAGCAGGGTCTGGTTATAGAAATTCACACTGTAGCTCAAATACTCAAATAATATTTTGCTATTTATGCCAAAATTTATTCCAAATTCTGACCCTAATATTTCAATGTTGGGTAAAAATTAATACTTGTCAAACCAGGCAATATTTTTCCAATCTTGCATTGCCTAATTGTCTATTTTGGTGAACCTGTACCCATGATAGCACCAGTATATTGTTATTAGCTCAGAGGAGTGGTGCCCTGTATGGTATTCTGCTGCTGTGACCAGTCACTTCAAAGACAGATTAGTTGTGCAATCAGATACACTCTTCTGTATACCTTGGTTATAATGATAGGTTAATTGAGTTACTGGTGGTTCTCTATTCGCCTGAACCAATCAAGCAATTCTTCTCTTGCTTCGGCCATCAACAAGGCATTTTTGTCCAAAGAACTATACTTACTGTATATTTCGTATATATTTCGTATATTTTTTTCAGACCATTTGTCTGTTAAACCTAGATATGGTCTTGAACGAGTATCGCAGTAGATCTGCAATTTCTGAACTACTAAAATCAGCCCCTTTGACACCAACAAACACACCACCTTGAAAGTCACTTAAATCAGCTTTCTGATTCTATCTCCATTGGCTGATTTGAGCAGTTGGACACGTGCTTCCAAAGAAGTGGCCAGTGGTTGTACGTTGCTTTACACTTTGAGATACATGCATTAAACTGCTTACACCTTGATCTGTTTCCAAGTCTATGTGTGGTGTCAGCATATAAAATTTCTTACAAGAAAGTCTCCACTGATTTTCCTGAAAATCTGTTTCTTTTCTGCCTTACTGGACTTAGTGCAATAGCACAGTGATGTGCATTATTTAATTTTATGCATTATCTAATTTTATTTATTATTGCCAAATTTTATATGTTTTTTATACTTTTTATATTATGTTGGCACTGACTGAGCTTCAATCTCACTGTACATTTGTATAAGTGACAATAAAAGGCATTCAATTCAATTCATCAATACTGATGAAAACATACTTTAAATGTTAATCGTTAATTAGTTAATTGTATGTATATATATATATATATATATATATATATATATATATGTGTGTGTGTGTGTGTGTGTCAGTGACGGCAGTTTTGGAGTGATGTCAGGAGTACATTTCAGTACATGTTGTAAATTTTGGAAAATGGTGGGTGGTGAAATGTTCTTGTTGGAGTAACCAGTGAGAAGGGTCTGCTAATATTCATGAAACTTGAAAGAAAACACATTTTGGTACTTACCTTTGCATTACACCGCCTGCTCTCAGGGAGGCTGAATATCTCCAGTTCTCATTCTAGGCACCTTGGGCTGCAAGAGACAGAAAATGGAACTCAGTCTTAAATATCAACAAAACTCAATACCATTTCATCAATAATTCATGGAGAAAAAAAACCTGCAAGTGCATACACATCAGGCCTGTGCATCCTGTGAACACATGCGTGCACAGACAAATAAGTGAGAGCATCCCTGTACCTTTGGAGAGAAGTGAGGGATGATTAAAACATTGTAATCACAGTTACTTCTTTTCACATCCTACTTCCTCGACATCTTAACGTGTTTTTGTACAATTCTGGTCCATGCTTGGGAGAAAAAATAAAGTCAGAAAAAAAAGTATAACCAGCCCTCTGAGTCTGTATGAGACTGCTCACTCAGGGTCTGCTCAGGATTTGTCCATCATGGTATTGCAGCCCAGTCTCACGTGTTTTTTTTTTTTTGTCCTCCCGTCACAAAATTATTCAAATTTTCGTGACTTTTTTTTAATATCACTATTACTAACTCTACTCCTACCCCCAACCCTACCATAACCACCCTCGACCCCACCCGCTGCACTTTTAATTACATGCAGCCATCACAGAATGAATTAGAATGAATTTGTGCTACCATGACAAAAAATTTTGCACTTTTCGTGACAATATGACAAACCAACAGATTAATGTATATTTCATGCTGCTGAATCACGACAATCCATGAGACTGGGTTTGGTATTGTCTTTATTCTGCAAATCATGCACAATTCTAAAAATGCATATGTGCTTGTGACAAACTGACTTTCTCAGTTTCTTATGCTCCACCCATTCTGTCATCTCCATCCCTTGCCTTCATGATCCAACGTTCACCAAAAAAGGGAACAAATCCTGAAATATCAAGCACGTTTCAGCAAATTTTGATAATGACATTCACTGCTGAACTTAATAGTAAGTAAGTCCCTTCGGCTGCTCCCTTGTTTGCACTCGGGTCACCACAGCAAATCCAAGGTGGATCTGCATGTTGATTTGGCACAGGTTTTACAACCGGATGCCCTTCCTGACGCAACTCCACATTACATGGAGAAATGTGGCAGGGGTGGGATTTGAACCCAGAACCTTCTGAACTGAAACCAAGCGCATTAACCACTTGGCCACCACCCCTGCTATAATAACAATAATAATACTTTTATTAAAATGCACCTTTCATTAATAAAAAGTTTAAAGTGCTACAAGAAAGAATAAACAAATAAATAAAACCAAGGATAAACAAGAGATTAAATACAAGAAATCTTAAGATAAAAACAGTCAGCAGAATAGAATTAAGCCAAAATGAATAATAAAAATGGAGTAAAAAGACTAAGACGCAACAGTTCAAAAATTAAGATCTGTGAAAGCCCTGTCGAAACAAGTACATCTAGAGGCTTTTTTTTTTAAAAAGCTTCAACAGTTGTGGAGCCAACAGATGGTCAGGGAGGGAGTTCCATATATGTGGGGCAGCTGAACAGAAAGCCCCGTCTCCCATTGTGTAAAGTTTGGTGCGAAGGGATGGAAAAGATTAGTCTTGTAGGATCGGAGAGAACGGGAGGATGTGTTGAGTGTAAGGAGGTCTTTGTGGTATGCGGGGGGCATTGCCATGGATGCACTGGTGTGTGATGACAACACTGGATTCTGTAGGTGATGGGGAGCCAGTGAAGGTTATGGAGAATAGGTGTAATGTGTTCCTGTTTATGTACTTCTACCATCATCCTCTGCATTTGCTTTTTGTTTATCTCTCCTGCCTTTTCTGCTCCTGTATATTCACAAACATATCGCCTGTAATTCTGAGATTTTTTTTCTGTGTTGCATCCTCTTTATGTTGATCACAATGTTGGCTTTCATCAGAACACAATCTTCCTGACACATTTCTCCAAGGTAACTGTGCAGAGCCAAGTCTACATTTTCAAATACTGTCCACATCCTCTACTCCTGTGAAGGTCACAGGTCAGAGCACAAAAGCAGTAAGGAGAAAGCAGACATTCTGCTCTACATCTCGACTCAGACACATAACAGCGGAGAACATAAAGGGACACCAGACAGCCGGTTCAATACATAAGGCTAAGGCATCATAAAAGCATGCAAACACACACAAACAAAAGCAAAAATGGCTGATTCCTGTATAGGTAGTGACAGCAACTTGTCATTGTGCCTGATCAGGAACTAAATACCTGACATAGAAAAATCAGTCTTACTCTTTAACACACACACAGACACAAAAAAATCCCATGTCATCTTACTTTACTATTACTAACCCTCCCCTCCCCCTAACCTAACCCTACCCCTTCCCCTAACCCTCCAGACTCCCTGCATCAGTTGTCATTTCGTGCTCCCATCATGGAATGTATTTCTAATGAATTTGTGCTCCTATTATGAAATGTGGCACTTTCCTGTGACAATATCACAAATCAATAGATTAATGTATATTTTGTGATGCTGAATCATGAAATGCCTTGAGATATGGTAGCATCTCCAATATGACAGATCTCCATTTCCTGCTGAAGCTGCAGTGACCTCTATCAATCTGCAGTGAGCATCCATCACAGTTAAAATCCATTGTTTAGTTTGAATGAGAGAGATCTGGTACCCCTCATGAAGTCATTAAAATAAAGCAGAATGTCTATAGCCCCACCGAACTGCATCATCCAGAGTACTCATCAATACCGAAACCCAAAGATACGTGACTAAAGGAAATCAATGATTATTTATCTCGCTATACTGAGAGGAAACAGATGCTAATATGCCATGGACAGGCCAATAACTCAAGTTTGCCTGTTGTATTATGCACAGAAATAAACACCCAAAATAATGCCGGCTTGTGTGCAAATAAGAGTAAATAACTCTGCTAACGGTTGCTGTATGATAGTGGCCAAAGGAAGACAGGTCTGCTTGGGTGCATGTGAGTAAATGAAACCAGACAAACACTAATGCATTAACTCCAAACATCTGGAACCGAAAGATGTCTGCAGCGTAAGAATATAAATACTGAAAATGTCAGTTAGAGGATGAGCAATAAATACAGTGGAGGAAATTGTCAGTTCAAACAGTAAAATAGACAATGGAAAGCTTCAACATCACAAATAAATGTATAATAAATAGAGGGATATGCAAAGACATAAAGAAATGTCTTCCAAAATAATAAATAAACAATAATAAATCCGAAAATAATTACCTCACAATGACACTGGTCCTCTTCTTGTATTGTTTTTTTTTTTTCTTATATCATTCACGCACTCTGCACACACACCCATGAAGCCTTGAGGCATTTGAGAAAAACAGAATTCTTTGTTTGCTTCTAATAATATTTGCTTAGACCATCTCTATGTAAAAACAGTCAGCAAGTGTTTATATCATTTTTATGTACGTAATATGGCAAAATTCTGCTAATTTAATGGATTTTTTTTGGCCAAATTCTATTCATTGCAAAAATAAATAAATGAATTTCAGTCTACCATATAATTTTGTTTTATTGGGCTCCTTGCAAGTTATGGCCTGACACATAGAACTGTAACAAAAGAACTTTGCCAGTGGCACATCTAGCTTCAAGTGAATGGGTGGGGGGTGTTATGAATTGAATAGGGGTCCAAGACTTGCCCCTCTGGAAATTTTTAAAAATCTATAGCCTTTTTCCTGCATTCTGAGGCAATATGGGAAACTAAATAATGACATTCCAGTCATTGTTTTCATACACAATTTTGTTCTTCTTATTTTAAACACGGGTAATCTTATATTTTTGCATGCTGCAGCACTCAATCGACTTCTGGTTGTACAAGACCTTATACCCATATTATATCACACCTTTGATCAGCTCAAGTGTGTGTGTGTGTGTGTGTGTGTGTGTGTGTGTGTGTGTGTGTGTGTGTGTGTGTGTGTGTAGATCGCCACACCTTCTATGGAAGTTCTTGGCACTCCTGTGCACACACTCACAAAAAATGACTCATTGGATGAACTCAAATCAATTATGTGCAGGACTTCCATGTAATAAATATATGTAGCCCCAACTCAAATAAAGCACACCCATGCAAGATAATTTAATGTAGTTGGGACTACACATATTTATTACATGGAAATCCAATCCAATGAATCAGTTTTTTTTTTAGTGCAGGTAAAACAGAGGCATAACTGTAAAGCACTTTGCAAGTCCATTATACTGTTTTACCTTTTAATATATTAAGCTTGAAAAGATTGCATGGCTTGCTGAACTGTCCTACACTGAAAAAAAGCATTACAACTGGTAAAACCTGAATGAAGTTGTCTGAACTTAAGTTTGCAAGTTAGATCAATTCTAACGGTGGAAGTTAGATCAACTCTAATGTACAAACTTAAGTTCAAACAAATGAATTCATTCAAGATTTACAAATTGCAATGCTTTTTTAAGGTAGTTCAACTCGTCTATTTTTTCACCTACTAACCACCAAATGCCTTCTGAGTCGAACACGATGTAACCACACCAGACAAAGAAAAATAACTTTTTAAACATCACATTGAGCACAACTCATACACTTGTCCACTTAGAGCAGTACTGTTAAAAAGGGGTATTGCTTTTCTTAAACTACCACAAGAATACTGATGTATCTGCAGGTATAGAGAAGATGTCAACTGCAATCCTACTCTAAAACAATAATGCAAAACCTAAATCGTGAAGGTGAAAGAGTTTTAATTTTATGGCTTGTACCTTCAGTGTCAGTAAAACAATGACTACCCAAATCCACCCAACCACACACCTGAAGAGCAGTTGTATCTGGCATGCTGAGGCGCCGTACAAATATTTGACTCTGTCCACTGTGGCTGGTGACATAGCCTGAGCCCCAGGTGCCACTGTGGGGACGTGCTGTGTTGTAGAACATAAAAGTGTCACTCCCTGACGTGGCAGTCAGACAAGTCTTGTAACAATAGTCTTGTTAAAGACCCATTACGCCGCACTTCAATAAAATGAGGTTCGACTTTGAGGTCACGCCGCAGCACCACATTGCTGTGCAGCTGCCCTCCACTTACTGCACCTGCACCTCTTCCTCCGCCTTCATGTCCACCTGCTGAACCACTTCCCTCTGGCATGCTCTTCTTAGATACACAGCATGGGGAGCAGGAACCTGGCTGGGTGCAGTAGGCATGGCAGCGCACAATGGCCAGCACAAAGACTGTAACCAGGAATACAAAAGTGGTGGCACAGAGGGCAATGATGAGGTAGATGGTGACATTTGAAAACATTAAGGGGCTGTCGGGCCTGATGATGCGCTTGGGGTCAGGGGTCAACTTTGGTGGAAGCTCCAACACGTGTACATGAATGGTGGCAGTGGAAGAGAGAGAAGGAAGTCCATTGTCATGCACTAGCACTGTCAGAACAAAGGAGGTGGAGTTATCCTCAATGACACGTCTTGTGGTGCGGATCTCGCCTGTGTACTCGTGCATCTTAAACAGGTTCAAGTCTGTGTGAGGCTGCTTCAGCTCATAGAACAGCCACGCATTCTTTCCTGCATCACCATCCCACGCAGCTACCTTGGCAACCAATACCCCAGCTTCAGCATTTTTCATCAGCATCTCAGTAGTGGTGCTTCCATTGCCAGGTGGGTAAACTATCCTAGGCACATGGTCATTCTGATCCATGATGTAAACATACACCGTGGCCACACGGCTGAGAGGCGGCACACCATTGTCTTGAGCTTTAACCTGGAAATGAAACTCTCTTAGCTTCTCAAAGTCAAAGGCTCGAAGGGCATAAGCCTCTCCTGTGTTAGGTTTGATGCCAACATAGCTGGCTACAGAGATGCCATGGTTATTGTCATTGACGACAGTATAGGTTATGCGTGCATTTTCTGCAGTATCGGCATCTGTAGCCTTAACCACACAAAGAGTGGCACCGGGAGCATTATTCTCCATTATATAAACAGTGTACGAAGTCTGCTCAAATCGAGGTGGGTGATCATTCACATCCGCAATATCCACTGTAAGGCTCATATGAGATGACAGGGGTGGACTTCCTTTGTCAATGGCAGTGATCGTAACATTGTAGGATGAAATAGTTTCCCGGTCCAGAAAAGCAGATATCACAATCGTGTAGTAATTCCGAAAGGACTTGATTCTAAAAGGCAAATCTTCGGGCATGAGATCAAGGCTTACTTGTTTGTTTTGTCCAGAATCACGATCATTTACACTAATCAAGGCGACAACTGCATCAACCCGGGCATCTTCACGTACAGGGCTGGAGAGTGAAGACAACACAATGTCAGGAATACAATCATTCACATCCAAAACTTCCACAACAACTTTACAGTGCACTGGCACTGGAGCTGGCCCTTTGTCCATCGCCTGGATGTACATCTCATATGAAGTTGTGTCCTCGTAGTCTATATTGTTTTGCACACGAATTTCACCTGTATCTGTGTCGATAGAAAACATCTGCCTGACCCTCTCTGAAGTGTAACTGCTGAAGGAGTAAAAAACTTTCCCATTGGAGCCTTCATCGGGGTCAGTTGCATTTAATTTGATCACTAGTGTCCCCTTTGGAGAGTTCTCAAGAAGTTTTATTTTGTACACGGAGCTGTCAAAAGCAGGTACATTGTCATTGGAGTCAAGGACTCGTACATTGATTATGGCTGTGCCACTTCTCGGTGGTGTGCCTCCATCCACTGCAGTCAGGATGAACTGATGAGAGGACATCTGCTCACGGTCAAAGGGCTTTTTGAGAATAAGATCAATGTGCTTATGTTTGGCAAAAGGTTTTATGGAGTCCAGTGCGAGGTGGTCATTTGAGCTCAAGCGGTACAGTTTGACAGAATTAGACCCATCATCCACATCTTGAGCTCCTTCAATGTGGAACCGTGACCCTGCGTGCGCGGACTCTGACACCTCAAGCTGATATTCATCTCGCGGGAACTGCGGCACGTTGTCGTTAACATCCAAAATCTCAACTTCCACTTTGTGCACCTCCATCGGATTCTCCAAAACCACCTCCAGGTTGTGTAAACACGTGCCACTAAATTCACAAACTGTCTCTCTGTCGATGCGGTCACTCACCACCAGTTTCCCAGTTTTATGATTTATGCTGAAATATCTCCGTCCACTATCCGACGTGATTCTGATGCGTCGGGCTGAAACTTTTTTCAGATCCAGTCCCAAATCACGCACAATGTCACCAATCACAGCCCCGGTCTCCAGTTCCTCTGGGATGGTGTATCGAACCTGTCCATTTGTAGGGACACTGAGCATGAAAATAAGCAAATAGAAAGACAAAGGCACGTTCTCCCCGACACTGTAGCAGCATCGCAACGGAGCAGCCATCGCAGGCATGCAGAATTTGCAGCCGGGTTGGAGATTTTTTTTTCCCGTCTTTTCCGTCCCAGCCGCCTTATTAAAAAACAGAACGATCGGTGCGTAATTTCGACCTCGACGTCCTCTCCACAGGTGCCTTTTTAAAGGCAGCTTTCGCTTGCGCATCCATAATGCCCTGCTGTCCTCTTGGCAAAGCAAGCCCGTTTCTTTTCACCGTTTCTCTCCTTCTCGCTCTCTCTCCCTCTCTCGGTTGTGTTATGGTGCTTGCTGAAAATGGGGAGGGGAGCCATTTGTTCAGAAGAGGGTTGCTGCATTTCAGCACCTCCGAGGGCAGTCTAATAAAAAATAATATATAAAGATGTCGGTCATTTAATAGTAAAAGCTACCTGTCTCCAAATGCAGATGCGCATAGCGCGGACAGCTCCATTCTTCTGAAATAAAACAGACGCAGTCTTTTTTTTTTTTTTTTTTTTTGCTTGGGTTTTGTCAGTGCCACCGCCCTTTTTCAATGCGCGCTGCTGCTGAGATCTCGATTTCTGAGCATCGCAGATGATCAGGTCAAACTACAGTTTCTCAAGAATTTTCTACCCAATCGAAAGAAACGCACACACATAGAGGTAAAATGACGGGCGTTTAGCGCAACAAATCTTTTAAGTGGATAGGTGTGTTTGTTTTGTTTCAAATATATATTTTGCATTTAAAACCTCAAATCAGAAAAAAAGTTGGGATAATACAAAAAAATGCATAGCACCCCCCCCCCCCACACACACACTTACATTTCATTGCATAAAGTATGAACTCAGTATATTTCGTTTTGTATGGTCAACCTCATTTCCTTTGTGAATTTACATCATTATTTCATGTGAGGCCTGCAAAACATTCCAAAAGGACAGGGATAATTTATTTAAAATATAAGGAGACAATCATCACTTTTATAGCCAGTTTTTGTGAGACATGTCAGAGGATAGAAACATGAATGTTTCCAAGTCTTGGACTTTGTTGCCATCAATCATTAAGAAATATAAACAAAATGGTATTTCCTTTGTGAACCTACATCATTATTTCATTTAAGGTCCTCAACACATTCCAAAAAGTGGAGATAGGGATAATTTATCTAAAATATAAAGAGTCAATCATCACTTTTACAGCCAGTTTTCGTGAGACATGTCAGAGGATAGAAACATGAATGTTTCCAAGTCTTGGACTTTGTTGCTATCAATCATTAGGAAATATAAACAAAATGGTATTTCCTTTGTGAATCTACATCATTATTTCATTTAAGGCCCTCAACACATTCCAAAAAGTGGAGACAGGGATAATTTATCTAAAATATAAGGAGTCAATCATCACTTTTACAGCCAGTTTTTGTCAGACGTTTGAGGATAGAAACATGAATGCTTCCAAGTCTTGGACTTTGTTTACATCAATCATTAAGAAATACAAACAAATGGTATTTCCTTTGTGAATCTACATCATTATTTCATTTAAGGTCTTCAACACATTCCAAAAAGTGGAGAAAGGGACAATTTATCTAAAATATAAGGAGTCAATCATCACTTTTACAGGCAGTTTTTGTGAGACAACAGAGGATAGAAACATGAATGTTTCCAAGTCTTGGACTTTGTTTACATCAATCATTACGAAATACAAACAAAATAGTATTTCCTTTGTGAATTTACATCATTATTTCATTTAAGGCCTGTAACAAATTCCAAAAAGTGGAGAAAGGGACAATTTATCTAAAATATAAGGAGTCAATCATCATTTTTACAGCCAGTTGTGTGAGACACGTCAGAGGATGGAAACATGAATGTTTCCAAGTCTTGGACTTTGTTTACATCAATCATTAAGAAATACAAACAAAATGGTACATCTGTGTCAAGTAGGCAGTTGTCAAGCATTGAGTAACCATGCTGTAAGAAGACTAGTGAGGGAAGCCAACAAGACACCCAGATATCTCGGCAGGAGTAACCCAGTCTCACGGCAGTTCGTTGACTGAGTTATGAAATGTACATTAATCTATGAATTTGTGACGGGGGTAAGAAAAATGGGATATTTTTTGTAAGGGGGGCATGAATTTATTTTATGATGGGAAGCACAAAATGTGGGGTGAAGGGGGGTCTGGGGTTGTCATGAACAATGTTTGGGGAGGATACACACTTACACTGTGGTTATGGCTAGAGTTAGGAGAAGGGGAAGATTATAAATAGCAAAATAAATAAAGCATGTCACGAAAAGCAAGCACTTTTCATGACGTGGGCACAAAAAAAAAACAAAAAAAAAAAAAAAAAAACGGGCTGGCAGGAGTTATAGATGACTGAGGTTTTGGCTAGAGAATACATACATAGTGCAATTTTTGTCTCCTGCATCACCGGTTATACTGTTTCATAATGAAATGGTTCAAAGGAGGATTTTCTTTAGACAAACATGCAAAATTTCTGCAGTTTGCCAGAAGACACATGGGAAACTCAAGT
Organism: Thalassophryne amazonica; assembly: GCF_902500255.1. NCBI lineage: Eukaryota > Metazoa > Chordata > Actinopteri > Batrachoidiformes > Batrachoididae > Thalassophryne > Thalassophryne amazonica. Next base: position 30,651,820 of record NC_047113.1, read on the forward strand.
CTAGATTTACCTGTTTGTTTTACAAGCCTTCTCTACTCCACTCAAACAAGAAGTTGTAAATGGGGATGCAACAGACAAATATTGCATCATTCCCAGGTTCTTCACTCACAGTAACTGAAAATTCTTTCAGAACTGTCATGGCAGCTATAGAAGTATACTCACTGAATGCTTGTGTTTTCCGAGTACTCGCAGAATGCAGTCAGTAATTTTCGACTACCTGGGGGTGAAATTAGACTGCTCCAATCACTGATCAGCAAGTAGCTGGAGCTGCATCTTAGAATCATATTACAAGCTTCTTCCCTGGCACAGAGAGCAGTGTCATATCCTCATAATAGACGCAATCCAGAATATCAGACCTTTTCTTTCCAGATTGAAACAAGAAGTCCTTTCTTCTAATCTGCAGTGGTATCAGTCAGGACTGAGCCAACCTCCAACAACATTGCAGTGGTATGAGATGTAGATGTGGAGGAACTGAGTGCTTTGATTCCTCGGTAAGCAGGCAAAGGGTCATGAGACTACAGATGGTGAGTCTCACAGATTCCTTTAACAAACACCTCCTTATCCTCTTTCACGGCCATCACAGCCTGCTTTCTTACATCCCTATACAGCCAAGAATTCCCTTCAAGCTGTGCAAAAAACACTATTACAGACATGTAATGGTTTTACAGAGTATGTTTATGTACTTGCAAATTTATAGTGTGGTGTGTACAGCACAGCCCAGTCTCACTTTTTTTTTCATGCTCCCATGACGAAATTAGTCAAATTTTCATGACAGGGTTTTTTTAATCTCACTATTACTAACCCTACTCCTACCCCCAACCCTAACCTTAACCATAACCTAAACCTACTCCTTCCCCCCACCCTAACCATAATCACCCGAGCCCCCGCTTCACTTTTAATTTCGTGCAGCCATCACAGAAGGAATTATAATGAATTTGTGCTGCCATGACAAAAATGAGGCGCTTTTCGTCACAATATCACGAACCAATAGATTAATGTATGTTTTGTGGTGCTGAATCACGACATGCCATGAGACTGGGTTGGCATATAGGGTATGCATCAGACCTTGGATGAATTCATCTGTATATTTATTTATTTTGGGTTTGGGACTCTTGGTAGGAGAAACCATGATTTTGTTAAGATGGGACCTTTTTTTAAAGTCTAATTTAATGCAGCTCAAGGAAATTTGCAATTAAACTGGATACAGATCATTTAAATGGTACCCCCTTTAACACAATCAGCATCAGAGTGTATTTACACCATGTTTAGATTCAACTTATTCACTGCAGTGTATATTAGGGACACTGTTAGCTTTCAGTGTTAAATCACATATAATTACAATCACAAATTTATTTAACAGCAGGCTCACAAATGATCACGATGCACTGACATTATTTGATTGGCCTATCATCACATTTGTCATACATATTTGCACTGAAGATAGGACCTTGTATTACCCTAAACCATCAAGATTCACCTCACCCGCTGCCCACACAATTCTTTCCTCTTCTGGTGTGCTGCTCTGCTCACCCACACCCAGTCTGCCCACAGCAATGATAATGTCTAATAGACTGGGAGAAGACAGTGACTCACTCGGTTGCTGCTGCCAGGTGGGTAGATACAGAGTGACTTTTCACACTTCCAAGTGATGAAGAGGAGGAGGTGAAATGGAGAGATAACAGCCAGATATTCATTGAAAGAAGACAAATTACTGCTAAACATAATAGTATATATATATGCTAGAAGGATATATGTTCAGGAATAACAAAAAGCTCCATTTACTTATGAAATACAATACATATATTTTATATATATATATATATATATATATATATATATATATATATATATATATATATATATATTATATATATATATATATATATATATATATATATACACACACACACACAGGGTGGGCCAATAAAATGTTACCACTTTTTTTTCGTACACAAGTTTTTGAAATGAGAACTTATTCAAAAATTTTGTTTACAGACTTGTAACAGAAGCATCAAATTAACATTTGATACCAAAAGGCTTCCCACTTTGTTTCTTGTTTTCCGAACAGTTCAATAACTGATGACATGTTCAATCCACGGTCCTCTTTGGATTACAACTGCAACACACACATTGAAGTTTGTGATGACATTGCCAAACATCTCAAGAGAGATTCCCCGAATTTCCTGACGGATGTTGGTCTTCAGGGCCTCAGTGGTCTGTGGGTTGTTGTAGTACACTCTCTAATTGTACAAATTAAAAAAGTGGTAACATTTTATTGGCCCACCCTGTATATATATGCACACATTTTGTTTTGCACCACTGCAAAATTGTGGTAATGGCTGAAATTGGACAATTCTACCATTATGTGTAACTATTTCAACTGCTGAAACAAATTATCCACATGACAATGCAAACCTGTGAACACACTAAACCTTCAGAGCTTTAATAAACATTTGAATATCTCGTACAGCATACTTGTTTAATGCACCCATCTCTTCCAGCCTTAAACTACAGATGGTAAAGATGTGGCTTATTTTTATTAATATTATTATTCCATTCAGTGATGATTTTGATGAATTACCCTTATTCCACCTCCCTGTAGGGGTGGCGGCCAATTGGTTAGTGCCCTTGTTTCCAGTGCAGAAGACCATCCCAGCCAATTTTCCATGTAATGTGGAGTTATGTCAGTAAGGGCATCTGGTGTAAAACATGTACCAAATCAACATGCAGATCCCCATTGGATCTGCTGTGGCAACCACTGAGTGAAACAAGAGAGAAGTTGAAGGGACTTACTTACCCTTACTCCACCTCTCTCTCTCTCATCCTAAACATCCACATGTTATTTTCCATAGAAAATACTCCAATTGCACATCAATTAATTTATATGTCTGTGCCTTTTTATAGTCATAGCCTCTTTCTAAATAAACTCTGCTCAAACCTCAAACATACTCCCCCACCCCTACCCAGTTGTATCTCATTTCACTAGCTAGCCTTCTTCTACAGAAACAGCCATTTGAGAACATTGCCAAGGGACACATGAAGGTCTCAAACAGAGGAACTGTGCCGGAGATAATACAGCTCCTTGCTGCAATAAATTAGGAGACAGAATTTGAAGTTTATCATGTCTGAATACTCCACTTTTCACTTTTTTCTTCCAGAATATTAATATCCTCAGTCCTTTAATTATTCAGAATGGCCACAATATTAATAACACTCCTTTGCTAAGACTCAGTCTCATTAATATTGTAAGTCAGCCACTCTAAATGCCATTCATATTACCTCCCCCTCAGCCCTATTTTCATATTCAGCTTCAGTGAGCTAGACAGTAACAGAGGTCAAAAATAGGTCACAGCCTAATATGAAGCAGTATTTGTTCCTTCACTCAACAAATGTACAATCATTCAAACAAGACAGATAATGTGGCTAAGTAAATATGTTAACTACTCCAATAAATTTGCTGCAGTGTCTGTAAAAAAAACCCTCAAAATGTCAGATCATGTTTGGATTTGGATTCCTCTCGATTCTGCTGTCATTTGGAATGGCAAGAAATGCCATCACCAAATAAATGTGTCTTTGTATAATGTTTGATTAGTCAGATATAACCATAATTATATTTTACCATTGATGGAATTTATAATGGTAGAAAAGTCAAGGTACTACAAATAAATATTTCTTTATAAATCACAATATAGAGGGAGAATGCAGAGAAAATATCTGGAGGCAGTTGTGTTGATACACGGCATCTTTTTTGGCCAGGCATGGTCTCTTTATCATAAAAAAGTTAAATAAACCAAAATAAATGAATTAGAAAAATGCAATTAAAAAGAAAGCCTTAAGAGAGCGAGAAAGTGAGAATAAAGTGATTTAAATTAAGATGAACAGAAAGAATAGAATTAAGTGATTCTTTACAACTTAATTATTTATTCACTGGGACTACTTGCATTACTTAAGAATGAATACAATAAATTTCAAAGACAGCACTCCATCTCATGGCAGTGAAATGGGGTCAAAACAATTAACATGGATTTTATTTATTCAATGGAAAACTGCATGTTTTGTGAAATGTATGTTGTTTTGTTTATTTTATTTTCACACTTAATCTCATGATCACTGTGGATGTTAAACACAAGTACATGATTTTACTGTGATGCTGGCCCTTTGTCTCTGTCTGCAGAATTCTGAGCAGAGGTGGGAGAAGGAGACAGACATTGAAATTGGTCCCTCTGTTGGAAAACACCGGTAGTGCAAGAATTGGACACGTGATCATCGCACCACCACCCATGAAGCACCAAGTCAAAAGATTTTAACATAATCCCAGCCATGCATGGAAGAAAGAGAAAAATACATGAACAGAGGCAGGGAAACAAGAAAGAGAGAGGCAACACACACACACACACACACACACACACACACACACACACACACACACACACACACACACACACACACACACACACACACACACACACACACACACACACACACACACACACACACACACACACACACACACACACACGTCTGTGACCATAGCCAGATCATTTCTCATGTCTGATGCAGTGAATGCAACAGAAAACGTGAGCTATAAAATAAAGCACCCTCTGGAGGTGAGATGGGAAAGACCAGCACCAAGGGCATTAAAAAGTGAGTGCACATTTACGACATTTATGAGATGCAGATTGCCAGGCTATTCAGTTACAAGCAAAATACTTAATTAATACATAATGTGCCAATGCAATGGAATACACCTTGTAATATAATATAAAGCAATGCTAAAATACCATCGGCCGTATGAGCATAAAAATAGGAAATAGAATGTGACCTTTTGGCACCTTAAAATAGGTCAAGGTTAGCCATATTTGAACTTGTCCTAGGTCTGTGCCCCAAGAATGTCCCCTGTGAATTTGAAGACCCTTGCAGTAATAGTACTGGACTTATGCTGACCACAGACAGACGCACAGACGCAAAGTCTTTGGAGGACCCGATGGCCATATTTTGGCCTTGGGTAAAAATAGAGAAAGTCTTATAACAGCAAACACCGACTGATTAATTGCATTTTAATGTTATGGTTTATTCCAGAAAGTTATGCCTCATAGCTCTCATTGTCACAATGTCTTTGAAAAAACTTCCCCACATTTACATTTCAAAAAGAAAGCCCAAAGGTGACCACAATCCTCAGGTGAACACACTGAGGGATGGTGGGGACATTCTCTCTCAGTGCGTTTGTTTGCACCGATCCCTTGTGTATTTTTTGCTTTCAAAGTAAAGGTCAAGAGACAACTAAAAACAGCCCAAAACCCTCTCTATGGGGCACAACAAGAGTTAAACAGTTCCTTGCTCTCCTGCTTCTGCATGAATCAAACATGAATTTTGTAGTGGCATGAAACAAAGCTATCTGGAAAAGCAGACAGGCTTGTGCGCTCCCCTCTTAGGATGCTGTGGCTTTGTTATCCTTGCCGGATGGAAGAGGATGAAACCCGTGGTTCTGAGCATGACAAAGCTAATCTAATGACTGCAACAACACCCGGATGCCACTAAGAGGGAGCACAGATGGAAAGCGGGGTTAGTGAAAACAGGTGAAAATGGAATGGTGATGAGAAGTTTTTTTTTTCTTCTTTTTCTTTTCATCTGTAACTAATTTGTAAGCCTGTGATGCTCTCACTTAGCTGCAGGGTGTGTATTTAATGTGTTTTGCATCTTTCTCATCCACAGTGTTTTCTCACCATCTGCAAGGCTCCAGGCTGCATTGCTTTATTTTTGTCTTCCTCTAAAGCCCTCTTTCTTATGCAGAGGGTTTAATTGCACATACTTTTCTCTTTATGTGACTTTGAATGTGTGCTCAAGATTGTGCATGTAACTGGTCCATGTCTTTCCTCTTCTCTCTCTCCTACCTCATACTCTGTTTCTTTCCATCTTGTCACATGCTGGAATAGATGTCTGGGTTGGGGGGGGGGGGGGGGGGTACATGCTGGTAGCTCCCTGGAAAAAGACTAGTACATCATCTCATTACTGTTCAGAGTAGTCTCCATGGTAACCGCAGATGGTAGAGCTTCACTCAAACAAAGGACACGCCCTTGTAATGGAGAGAAACAGGAAGTGTTATGCATAATATAGAGATCATGAAAGATGGAGAGAGAGGAGTTAGTGAGAAAAATATGTATTTTGAATGTTATGTCACTGCTTCTCATAAATGCTTCATCTTGGTTTTATTTTTCAATCATCTGCACACGAATATGTCCATATTCTGAAACACTCCACACATGTATTATTAAATTGAAAAAAAGGGGAGGGGTAAGAGAATACACACCTACTGCAACAAGGCAACACGGTGACCTAAAAACTCCATGGATAATCCTCCTCTCTTCGTTCACCCTTGACTTTGCCCCACCCAACGGCTTTGGCCATGATTGGCATTAGGTGTTTTCTGCCGCGCCCAGCCGCAGAGCAAGAGGGGAGAGTGATGGATCCAAGCAGAGCTCATACCTCAATTGGTACTCAAGCTCCCTCCTCCTCCTGCTGCTGCTGCTGCTGCTGCAGAGACTAGCGGAAAGTTACCTAACCCTCCCCCTCTCTTCACTCACATTCACAGAGAGCTGCAGTAAGAGATGGACTGGAACACTTTTATGCCGACATTCCAGGCGGATATTGTTCCTGGAGCCACAGAATGCAGTGTGGACATGAGTTCTACATATGAGAAACATAAAGCATCTTCTGGTGCAGCGCTGTCATATCTCAATCACACGCTAACCCCAGCACCTGCAATATGTACAGTGTGTGCACGCAGAAATTCCCCACTGTCATCAACCAGCCACCTGAATCCAGCTTGGACTGGACAGACTGTTTGTTTGTCCTGGGCCACTCCCTGAAATGAGGTCATAACATCAGAGTGACAAACACACTTGAAAGCATTACAGATCAACAGGCAACACATGGGAGCTCAACCTCACTGATTATATCCTGCACTCTACTGATATTGTGCATTTTAAAATATGCATAAAATAGCCAGTTTAACATGAAGTATGTTCAGTCAGTCAAAGCAGAATGCATGACATGCTTAAGCATCATTTTGCATGACTAGATCAGGGTTTCTATTGCACCCATTAAGGATGTTAATATATTAAATTGTGTTTACATCACTGTGAGGCTGATAGCACACATCTGCAGAGATCAACGCTAATTCCCTGTTAGTTCTCTCAGCTGCTCCCCTTCAAGGGCAGTGCTGCTGGAGGAGAGGGGGATGGGCAAGAGGTCTGGTTAGCATGGAGGAAGAAGAAGAAGGGAAAAGGGAACAAGCGCAATGTCAATAAATATATCATAGACATAACATTATACTGAAAAGAAGAATAGGGGGTGTAGAAAACAGAAGAATGAAGACAAAATGAAATTACTATTATGAATTTGGAGGTTTTGAGCATACCTTAAAATGAATCATAATACCACAATGACTCCTTTATGAGGCAGTCAATAAAACCAATGGATAGCAAAATTTTCCCAAACAAATTGTTTTTTTTCTTGTCAGTACACAGCTTTGTCACAATCAAAAGGACAGACAGACAGACAGACAGTTAGACAGATAGACGGATAGATAGATACGAGGTCTGTCCATAAAGTATCGTACCTTTTATTTTTTTCAAAAACTATATGGATTTCATTCATATGTTTTTACGTCAGACATGCTTGAACCCTCGTGCGCATGCGTGAGTTTTTCCACGCCTATCGGTGACGTCATTCGCCTCTGAGCACGCCTTGTGGAAGGAGTGGTCCCGCCCCCTCGTCGGATTTTCATTGTCTGGAAATGGCGGGATGAAAAGGACTTTTTTTCCATCAGAATTTTTTCAGAAGCTGTTAGAGACTGGCACCTGGAAACCATTCGAAAAATTTATCTGGCTTTCAGTAAAAATTTTACGGGCTTCACAGAGAATAAGGACTTTAACTACAGCTTTAAGGACCCCTTTAAGGACGGTCGGTGCGCCGCGCTGCGAGCTGCGACGATGCGGCACAAACCACTGGATCATTTCTAAGCTGATGTCTCTGTGGATACGAGACCATCGTGTGCTCTTTCTCTGGTTATCACAAGACGTGGACATCAGCCATTTTCCGGCAGATTTCACTTTTAACAAGAGATTTTGTCATGGAAAGCCTCCGCGCGTCACGACCGATTCGCTGATGAAGCGAGACAAAGGAACACCTCCGTTTCGGAGTGTTAGAGGACAAGTTGGGACATGTCTATCTCGGCTTTCAGTGCTTACCAGTCGAGTGAGTATAAAATAACTTGTGGAGAGCTGAACATGTCCCAACTTGTCCTCTAACACTCCGAAACGGAGGTGTTCCTTTGTCTCGCTTCATCAGTGAATCGGTCGTGACGCGCGAAGCCTCCGCACGGCTTTCCATGACAAAATCTCTTGTTAAAAGTGAAATCTGCCGGAAAATGGCTGATGTCCAGGTCTTGTGATAACCAGAGAAAGAGCACACGACGGTCTCGTATCCACAGAGACATCAGATTAGAAATGATCCAGTGATTTGTGCTGCATCGTCGCAGCTGCAGCGCGGCGCACCAACCGTCCTTAAAGGGGTCCTTAAAGCTGTAGTTAAAGTCCTTATTCTCTGTGAAGCCCGTAAAATTTTCACTGAAAGCCAGATAAATTTTTCGAATGGTTTCTAGGTGCCAGTCTCTAACAGCTTCTGAAAAAATTCTGATGGAAAAAAGTCCTTTTCATTCCGCCATTTCCAGACAATGAAAATCCGATGAGGGGGCGGGACCACTCCTTCCACAAGGCGTGCTCACAGGCGAATGACGTCACTGACAGGCGTGGAAAAACTCACGCATGCGCACGAGGTTTCAAGCATGTCTGACGTAAAAACATATAAATGAAATCCATATAGTTAAAAAAAAAAAAAAAAGGACCATTAATTTATGGACAGACCACATAGATCCTATTTTGCAATACTGGAAGAAATGAAGTTATTTGTGTGTTAAACAAATATTTTCCCCAAACAACAGACTTTTTGCTAGGAGACTAGATAGTCCATAACTGAAACAAAACAAAACTGAAGTTTATTAAAATAAATATTTTAATGTTCACACATATAAAAGTGGAAGTTAAATCATACACAGAACAGTTATATCTCCCAAAAAACATATATCATATTTCTAAGAAGCCACCTTTCCTTGTTGCAATTGCAGTTATACAAATGCTCAATGTCTCATGGAACCTAAAATCAAGAAATGTCTCTTTTACAAATATGGATTGTCTGTAAACAGAATGACACTACTGCTTTGAACTTAATTTAAGAGAAGACTCAATCTTTAATATAAACTTAAAAAGGACAGGCTGCAATACTAAACTATATGTATGTGTGCATGTCTAAATCCAAACCAAGTCAAAGTAACAGCCACATAATGGGACATAAGAAAGTTATAACAGTTTGTCAACTTTGGCCCCAGTGTGGATGTGCACTGTTAGGTTCTGTCTGACCACAAAATAAGATTTGCCACAATTCTTTTATATTGTGTCACATTGCTTTTGTTGAGTTGATCTCTATCACAAATGCAAGTTTTTAAAATGTGTTATTACAGATCATCACATGTCAAAAACAGCTCAGTATATATCAAGTTTCAAAATAAGAACACATTCATGCATTCATTTTCAAGGGTAACAGGGGGCTTTAGCCTATCCAAGCAGTCATAGGGCAAGAGGTGGGGTACACCCTGGACAGAATGCTTGTCCATACATAGACAGACAATCTCCTTCACACTTGCACACACACCCACTGTCAACTTAGAGTCACCAGTTCATCTAAACTGGGTATCGTTGGAAGTGGGAGGAAGCCGGCGCACCCGGAGGGAACCCACACAAACATGTGAACATGCAAACGCCACACAGAAAGGACCAGATGGGAAGCGATCCCACAACCTTTTTAAGAGCAGCATCTCACCTGTAATTTTCAGTTACCTTACATGCACCTGAAATTATATATGTAAAAGTGCTCGCTCTCGCACACACACAACCTATACAAGAAATACATGATTATTTGGGATACTCTGCACTCTGTTCGTCACGACATTTAAGAAACACTCAGGTGTTGCCCATGCACTTTGACTCCAACTTTTTTTTTATTTTTAGGAATGTTTTAACTACCTCTGATTCTTTGCTGTTATCAGCCCTGAGGTTTATGCAGCACACAAGTGCTTGTGATTTCAGCACCAAGGACAGCACTTATGCAGAAATCTGAGAGAAAATAACAAATCTGGCATATATATAATAACAGATTAGTACAAATATAAAAATTTCTGAACGCCAGCAAAGCTAATTATTATTATCCTTTTATTCATGACAAAATAATATTCAGCAAAAGCAGATCAGGTCATATCAAATCATGTCTAATGTGCCCTGATACTGTACATCACTGCATTTGCCACGCTATGTAAGCAACCTGGATTCTGATTGGCAACCACCCAGGAACTGACATCTGTCAGCCATGTGATACTTGAGAATCCCCTTCACCTTTTCCACTTGCTTGGATATGCTGTACCCAAAGAACCTCAGTGTTGGATCGTGCTCAGGGAAGTGAGTCACACTGTTAAGGTCTCATAGTTGACTTCCCTCACAATTAAATTAATATCAATCATCTCCCTGAGCAACCATTATTTTGACACAATGTAATTTCAGGAGTACCAAAGGATTCTCTGGAGAGACCTTGTATCAAGGACAACCAGACATCATCTTGGGTCACTGTTAGCATCAGGACTCACAACCATATTGTGAGAGTGAAAATGGCATGACCAAAATAATTTGGACCTTCATTCCCCTGCAAAGATAATCTGTATTATCACATATTACAACAGAAATCTGCCCTATACTCGTGAAATAGCCCTCATGAGATACAAGAAAAAATTGGTCTGATAAATCATACACTTTTCCTATCAATTTTACTGCCCTGGAAACTGTGGCAATAAAATCAGGGCAATACAAATCTTAAAACAGGGCGATACAAAAAAAGACATTGAAAATATCAAGCTTTTTATCACCTCACTTTTCATCCATTTAGAAGCCTCCATTTCTTGGCCCCACCAATGACACACCCCCATTTTGTGTTACCCTGGTGACAAGTGCTGGATCCTGATACATGATTCAGATGAGTTTAATCACTGGTTGTTTTCCCGGTGTAAGGATTTCTGTAGCGTCATTTCAGGAGAGGCAGTCTGCTCTCCGCTGCTGTGTGCGTCCAGACTGAAATGTTTATTTTGGCTCAGTCTGTAGCTCTTAAGGCTCCTTCACAGATAACATGAATATGGGCAAATCAGGCCAATCCAGGCTGAAACTCGAAAAATTTCAGCCACAGTTGGGAGAGTCACATGGTCAGACAGCTGTGTACAGATGCCCTATGACTACCAAGAATGTGAGTGGATCCTGCCGTGACAGTTTCACAGGAGTGCTGGATGAATGAGTTGCAATTGCCATCAGATGTCTAATATTCTGGAAGGCAAACATGTGGGCCACCACTGTGTCTGTTCTCTTTCACAAGACCTGCCGATGATGTTTAACACACATCGGACTGGAAAGGTCATGTGTGTGAAATATGTGCCCTGTCTTACATCCCTCATTTTTAAAATCTGAGGCTTTTTTTTTTTGTAAGGTGTGTTCTGGGCTGAATATGTGTGTGTGTGTGTGTGTATGCGCCGAAACAAATTCATTCATTCATTCATCCATCTATTCAGATATGTCAATCGCTGGGACCCTCCCCCTCACTCACCCATGCACTCACAGAGCTCCCCTCCCCCCCCGCACGCGATCTGACCACTCCATAGTAGAGAAGCTTGAATCTTCGACTGGACTGGGTTGCTTGACGTGAGGACGTTTCGCTTTAAATCGCAGAAGCTTCCTCAGCTAAAATTCTCTTGACGTGAGGACATTTTGCTTCAAATCGCAGAAACTTCCTCAGCTAAAATTCTTGCTCTGGTAGTCTGACTTCCATCAGACTACCAGAGCAAGAATTTTAGCTGAGGAAGCTTCTGCGATTTAAAGTAAAACGTCCTCACGTCAAGCAACCCAGTCCAGTCGAAGATTCAAGCTTCTCTACTATGGAAACCATCTGGACAACTGAGAACCTACACAGAAACATTGTGACCACTCCATGCCATTTTGGTGTGATAGCTCCAGTGGTGGGCACAGTTCAGATAATCCGATAGCAGATAATTATCGAAGCTAATGTTTTTGCTATCAGATTACCTTTTCAGATAAGTTTTAAAACCATCATCGGACCAATATTCTTCCAATTTAGTTCCGATAACTTTCACTCCGATAACATTTTCTTTGCTGGTAAACTTTAACGGTCAAAAACGTTAGTAAAACCTAAAATCAAACATTTTAGTCTGTTTGTTGTGCGTTTGTAGCCACTGAGCAGACTGGCTACCTGTCGCTTGCTGATGATGTCATCATTAAGCGCAAAACGCGATTGGCTGGTCGATGCAGGTAGCATTGTGGGTAGGGTAGTTCAGGTTCACTTTGGAAGTTACAGTGACTTACTTGTCCACTCGACACAAAAACAAAACAGATATTTTTAACATTATTTTATTTGAATTCTTTGTGGCTGTAACTTAATAGCCAACAGTCGGTGGGGGAGAGGAGCTCTCATGGCGCAGCTGTGTGTAGAGAGGGAGGGACTTTTCTTCACATTTAGACACTGTTTTGGATTTGAAAAAAGGAAGCTTTATGTGGATTATTTATTCAGATTCAGTGGATTATTTATTCAGATGAATCCCACTGAAACTAACTGGTAAGAATTTATATTTACTACATGTATTTTACTCTGCCAATCAATGCATTAATGGATGTATTTTGGTTGTTTAAGCCGCAGAGTTCAAAGCGTGTGAAAAAAGCACCAGCTTTTTGCTCGTAAATGACTGTGTATCTAATACTATAAACTATACTATAAACTGTTACTTCTAATACTATGTTTTACTGCATTTGAAAGATAATGACAGTGTTTTTTTTGTTTTTTTTTTATCATTTTTCGTGTGTTCTTTGTGTTTGTGATCCTTGAATTTACCCAGCAGCCCCTGCGGTGCTTAAAGTGAAACTGGTTTATCAGAAGCCGACAGTGTAATCCGATGTGGCCGCATCCAAATCAATACTAATAGTTATCAGTTATCTGTAATAAAGATTTATTTGTTGTTGTTGTTGTTGTTTGTTTGTTTTTTGCAGTTTATCGGTTTATCGTCATAAAACATAACTTTTCAGTTATCTGATTAATGGTTATTGAAGATAACTTTTTGGTTAGCCGTGCCCACCACTGGATAGCGCAATGTCCATGTGCAGTGCACAGAATGTAACTTATTTGTTATTTTCAGACTTTGTGGAGCAAATCAGCAATCTTCTTCAGTAAGTACAATTGACTATGCAAAGCTATGTGTTACAAAATATTGCCTTAGCAGCAAAATACTCAGAAATAGTATTAAACACCAGTAAATATTATATTTTGTTGTGAACAACTCACCTTGTCTTTGCTGCGTAAAGTCTGTGTCCTGGTAAAAGTGTCACTTCCATTTATACTGATCAGTTCTGCATCTACAGGTGGAAATGGTGTGGGGAAAACCACAACATCGCTCTTCAGTGTGTCTGAGCTGAAACACACGTCATACTGCTGAGTAGATTTCGAGTAAGACCAGCTCCCATCAGGGTGGGTGGTGATCATTGGGGCACTGTACCTGCTCAAACTGCCATCTGTCCTGTGGCATTTGACAGCTATTAAACTGATGAGGCTCAGCAGAAAGATCACTGACACCGACACAATGCCAATCAGCAGATAGAGGTTCAAAACAGAGAAGCTGTCCTCTTTTATCGGCACATGTCTGAACTGAGTCTGGATGTCTGCTGTCCTTTCAACCACCACTACATCAATAGACACAGTAGCTGACAGAGAGGGTTCTCCATGATCACAAACCAGCACCACCAACGGGTGACTTTTCAGGTCATTGTCACTCATTTTCCTCTTTGTCCTGATTTCTCCACTGCTGGTTCCGATCCGGAACAGGTTGTTTCCTTTGGACTCAGACAAGTGATAAGAAAGCAGCGCATTGTATCCAGAATCTGCATCTACAGCCCTGATCTTTGCTACAAAATATCCCACTTCAGCAGAATAGGGGATGTTCTCACTGTTCACAGAGCCGTGCTCGGAATACGGAGCAAGAATGGAGGGATTATTGTCATTGTCATCCAGGATAAAAACGTTCACAGTTACGTTGCTGCTGAGTGGAGGAACACCAGAGTCTGTGGCTTGAACTTTAAACTGGAATGTTTTTAACTCCTCATAGTTAAAAGTCTGTAAACTCATTATTTCTCCAGTTTCTGAGTTAATATTTACAGCTGAAGTTATCGGAAAACCTTTTGAGATGCTGTCTAATGAGTATATTACCTTTGCGTTTTCTTCTGTATCAGGATCAACTGTAGTTACAGTGAAGATAGTTGCTCCGACTGCGCTGTTTTCTTTCACATATATGTTCATCACAGGCTCTGAGAACTGAGGCGCATTATCATTCACATCAGAAATATAAACTGAAATAACACTGCTACTCGAGAGAGGTGGGCTGCCTTCATCGGTGGCTAGAATTATGACGTCATATTGAGAAACACTCTCTCTGTCAAGGTTTCTGTCAACACTGAGTGAGTAATAGTTTTTGTAATTGAGCTTGAGTTTAAAAGGCACCAACCCAATAACCTGAGCTGCAGTGAGACCATTATTACCCCCATCTTTGTCTGTTACAGCCACTAAAGCAACCAGCGTTCCTATCTCAGCATCCTCTTTAACAGGACTCATAAGAGATGAAATGATGATTTCTGGAATGTTGTCATTTACATCCGTGACTTCCACCAACACCTTTCCATGCCCAGTTCGAGAAGGAGTGCCTTTATCGCTTGCCTGGACACGAATATCAAATGCTGTATTCTGCTCATAATCTATTTTTCCCCTCACTCTTATTTCACCCGTTTCTGGGTTTATGGAGAAAAATTCTTCAGGATTGAAGTTCCCTCTTTCAATAAGCGAATACACAATCACACTGTTTATTCCTTCGTCTAAATCTGTGGCAGATACAGTCAGTAATGATGTATTTATTGGAACGTTTTCACTCACCCGGGTCTTATAAAGAGGCTGGCTGAATAGAGGCGTATTGTCATTTACATCCATTACATGTATTGTTATTTTTAATATTCCTGACCGTGCTGGCTTTCCTCCATCAAAAGCGGTTAAAGTGACATGGATGACAGACTGTTTCTCCCTGTCTAAGGATTTTTGCAAGACTAACTCACTGTGATCGCCGCCGCCCTGCACATCCACTGAGAAATATTCATTCGGACTCAGCTTGTAGCTTTTTACCGAATTGCTGCCAATGTCTGCGTCGTTGGCCATGGGGAGTAAGTATCTCTCTCCTGCAACGGATGTTTCTGTAATATAAAAAACCTTCTCCTTTTCACGGAATGTGGGCGCATTGTCGTTAATATCAATAATTTGAACCTCGATGCGATGCAGATTGGTCGGATGGCTCAGAATGGCTTCTACGGTGAGGGAGCATTTCACCGTGTTCGGGCAGAGCTCATCACGATCGATCCTGTCGAAAACATAGAGAGTGCCCGTTTTTAAATCCACGTCGAAATACTTCTTAGTGTTCCGTGATAGAACTTGTAAATCCCGTTTTTCCAAATCCTGAACGGTTATTTGTAAATCCTTTGCGAGATTTCCCACTGCCGTGCTTTTTTCAACCTCCTCGGCCACAGAGAACGAAAGCTGCGCCGCAGACTCTCCAAACAAAGACAGCAAAACGACTATTTGGAGACAAATCGTTGCAACGTCGCCTCTGCGTTCCATCGCTGCAAATTAATAAAAGACATAAGCATTTACATGTCCACAGGATGACATCGGGCATCGCGCTCCACGTTTTGTACCACTCGTCTCTTTTTTTCCTCACAAAGGGCGGTCGGACTGAGTTATAATGAGAGGAGCAGACCATAAAAAGCAGCCAAACAACAACTTGTGGTCTACACTGCCACCTACTGTTAGAGTTATAAAAATGACGCACAGTTTTGGATACATTTTTCAGCTTGAGCCCATCAAAAATGGGAAGAGGTGCGACAACATATAAAACCACGTCTAACTCAACACAAACAAGAATTTCTGATAAGCAAGATCATGTCAGCAGCACTCCGGAAATACATAGAAAATAAAATGGAAAAACTGAAACAAAAATGAGGTGGCCACTGTTAATGCAAAGGAAAGAGAGGAAAGTTTCAGAACCGTGGACAGAGACTCTGCTGGTCATCTGTCCAGGAATATAACATTTCAAGATTTCAATTTTCAAGATGTTTATTTGTCACATGCAAATATATAATATGGTAAAATGCAGTGAAAAGTGTCTTTGTACCTGCGCTGACAAAAACAATAACAACAACATAGCAAAAGCACGCAATCATAAACACTAAAAAAGTAAAAGGTGCAATAAAAGTTAACTAATATATATATATATATATATATATATATATATATATATATATATATATATATATATATATACACACACACACACACACATACACACACACACACACACACACACGTACTTAAAATATTATTTACAGATGTACAAATATGCAGATGAGTTGTCAGAGGGGTTATGCAAAATGTAATGGGGGGATAAATATGCAAGAAAAACTGAAAACTGAAATTCCCTATTTTAAATTCATGTTGTTTTGCAGAAGGTATGTGAACTACTACACGTGTGCGTAAATGGACTGTAAATATGTATATATATATATATATACACACACACATGCCCGCATGCACACACACACACGGATGTCAGTGTGCTGTCATGCAAGGTGCACAACTGCACGCTAAGAGGGATCTTGTTCAAGAGTAACAGTAAATTTTTTGTATGACAAGATATCGAACGTTAGATCCTCTGGTCACAAGTACACCTCCCTATCCACCAGGTCACAAAATTATACATTGTCTGTCTCCTCTGGCAGAACCCCAGGAACAACCAAATCCACCCAAAACTCACTGAACATCAAGGTGATTACAGGAGTGTGATCAACTCACCTTGTCCTTGCTGGGTAAAGTCTGAGTCCTAGTAAAAGTGTCACTTCCATTTATACTAATCAGTTCTGCATCTACAGGTGGAAACGGTGTGGGGAAAACCACAACATCGCTCTTCAGTGTGTCTGAGCTGAAACACACGTCATACTGCTGAGTAGATTTCGAGTAAGACCAGCTCCCATCAGGGTGGGTGGTGATCATTGGGGCGCTGTACCTGCTGAAACTGCCATCTGTCCTGTGGCATTTGACAGCTATTAAACTGATGAGGCTCAGCAGAAAGATCACTGACACCGACACAATGGCGATCAGCAGATAGAGGTTTAAAACAGAGAAGCTGTCCTCCTTTATTGGTACATGTCTGAACTGAGTCTGGATGTCAGCTGTCCTTTCAACCACCACTACATCAATAGACACAGTAGCTGACAGAGAGGGTTCTCCATGATCACAAACCAGCACCACCAACGGGTGACTTTTCAGGTCATTGTCGCTCATTCTCCTCTTAGTCCTGATTTCTCCGCTACTGGTTCCGATCCGGAACAGATTGTTTCCTTTGGGATTAGAGAGGTGATAAGAAAGCAGTGCGTTGTATCCAGAATCTGCATCTACAGCCCTGATCTTTGCCACAAAGTATCCCACTTCAGCAGAATAGGGAATGTTCTCACTATTCACGGAGCCATGCTCAGAATAGGGAGCAAGAATGGAGGGATTATTATCATTCTCATCCAGGATGAAAACGTTCACAGTCACGTTGCTGCTGAGTGGAGGAACACCAGAGTCTGTGGCCTGAACTTTAAACTGGAATGTTTTTAACCCCTCATAGTTAAAAGACTGCAAAGTGATTATTTCTCCAGTCTCTGAGTTGACGTTTATTGCAGATGCAACTGGGAATTTTCTGAGAAAGTCATCTAATATTGTGTATGTTAATTTTGCATTAACATCTGAATCTGGATCAAAAGCATTTACTGTATAAATAGTAGATCCTGACTGACTGTTTTCTTTCACATAAGCATTAATTACAGGCTCTGTAAAATGAGGTGTGTTATCATTGACATCAGAAATATGAACTTTAATGACCCTGACACTGGACAGAGGCGGGTTTCCTCCATCTGCAGCTGAAATAGTGACATTATAGGAAGATACTGTTTCTCTGTCCAAAGACCCGTCTACTACTAATAAATAATCATTTTTGAATTTGGAATTAAGCTTAAATGGAACAGAACCCAGAACTTTACAGTTCGTCATGCCATTATTTCCCCCATCTTTGTCACTTATTGTAACTAAAGCAACGATTGTCCCGAGCTTTGCATCTTCTTTGACAGGGGTCATAAGTGATGTCACAGCTATTTCAGGGGCGTTGTCATTTTCATCTGTTATCTCTATCAAAACTTTTGCGTGCCCACTGCGGGGATGATGACCTTTATCTGTCGCTTGAACTCTCACTTCGTAAGCAGGCGTCTCTTCATAGTCTAATTTACCCTTTACAGTAATTTCTCCTGTTTCTGAATTTATATCGAATGTTTCAGATGGATCAATATTTCCACGTTTGATGAACGAATAAAGGATTTTGCCGTTCATGCCTTCATCTATATCTGTTGCATTTAACTTAATAACCAGTGTTGGAGGATTAACATTTTCATTGACACGAACTTTGTAAAGCGATTTACTAAAAGCGGGTGTGTTGTCGTTTGCATCGATGACATTTATTGTTAACTGCATTGTTCCTGATCGCGGAGGTTTACCTCCATCCACAGCTGTTAGAACCAATGACATGACAGCCTGTTTTTCTCGGTCTAAAGCTTTCTGAAGCACCAACTCAGCAGACACACTGTGTTCTCCGCCGCTTTGTACATCAAGTGAAAAATGTTCATTTTGACTGAGTTTGTAACTCCGCACTGAGTTGCTGCCGATGTCTGCGTCTAATGCGACTGGAAGAAGATAACGTTCTCCGGGTGACAATAACTCAGAGATACGAAGAACATGGGATTGTTCAAGAAAAATAGGCGAGTTATCATTTATATCTAAAACGTTGACTTCTACCCGGTGTGTACTCATGGGATTATTTAAAACAGCCTGCACTTGAAGGGAGCATTTGATCGTATTTGGACAAAATTCTTCTCTGTCTATTCTCTCATCCACAAACAAATGTCCTGTTTGCAGATTCACATCGAAATATTTCTTACTGTAACCCGATACAATTCGGAAGTCTCTGTCCTCCAGTTCATGCACGTTGAGGTTTAGATCCTTTACGATGTTTCCCACTGCGGTGCCTTTGTTCGCCTCCTCGTTAATGGAGTAAGATAACTGCGAGGCGGATCCGCCACAAAGAGAAAGCAACGCAACGAAAATAATCCACGTGTGGTCCGTTTTTCTATCAACATCCATCGCTAATGTCACAAAAATGACGTCATCCAGTCAATCGTTTTTGTAAAAAATATATTAATCCATCAAAAACTCCGATGTTTTGCTGCTACAATGCTCGTCGAGGTACAACAGCACCCGAGCGTCTGGGAGGCTGTGAGCAGTAACGATTTTTTTTTTTTTTTTTTTTTTTTTTAAACACGGGTGGAGGAGTCAACTAGAAATATTCCACGGTCTCGAGTGACATCATGTGGTGAACAGTGAAAGAAGGGCTAAAAAAAAAAAAAAAAAAAAAATTCAAAGACTTAAACACACGAATTAATCCGCATAAGAAATTTGACAATGCAAAAAAAAAAAAACAAAAAACAAAAAAAAAAACACTATTATTATTATAAAATCTATTATTAGAGTAGACAATGGTAAAATTTTTAAGAATGTTAATTCCCTTCACAATTTATTTCCATTATTTGTTAATAAATAAAATCAAAATTTTGATTTCTTAGGTGGTTTTTAACATAATAATCACTGTTAAAAACAGTGCTGTTGTCAGTTAAAGCAGAATGAAACTGACACTGATTAAATTAAATTCAGGACCATTGCGAGCTTCATGTCAGCAAAGGAAATGAGCTGCAGAGGTTAAGGGTCAGATTTTCATCTTCTAAGTAAATGGAGTCACATTCAAAGCCATAAATCTACATATACATCGACTAAAACTTTCAAACTGCATTTTCTTCAACTGCACATATTCCTTTTTTTTTTTTTTTTGTTTTCAAGCCATGCATGTGCAACCAAGTAGTTTTTTTTTCGTGCCTCCATCACAAAATGATTCAAATTTTCGTGACAGGTTTTTTTTTTTTTTTTTTTAACTCACTATTACGAACCCTACTCCTACCCCCAACCCGAGCCATAATCACCCCCGACCTCCCCGCTTCACATTTTATTTAGTGCAGCCATCACGGAATGAATGAGAATGAATTTGTGCTGCCGTGACGAAAATGAGGCGTTTTTCATCACAATATCACGAACCAATAGATTAATGTATATTTCATGCTCCTAAATCACAACATGCCATGAGACTGGGTTGTTTAAAGCACAAGTTAAAGCCATGTGTAAAAGACAGCCCAGTCTAAAAGACGGATGGTACCATGAGCAATGCAATCTATTGTACAAATATATTCATGGTAGCACGAAGCCCAAATTAACAAACTCATTAAACTTTTCCCAAAGATTGAAAAGAATGTGAGGATCACAATGATGAAACTGCAAAAAGATTTAGAGGCATCACACAGAAATGTGAGATGGTCAGCCATTAAGAGTTCACCCCATCACCATGACATAACAGATGTGGATCAAATGGGAAGACATTAATTCAAAATTGGCATAAAAAGTTTTATGTTTTTGTCCTGATTATAAACTATAAGTTTATTCTAGGTTTTTATTAAAGTACATTTTAAATTGAGGTGTATATTATTTATTTCCTTGCGTCACCTGTAAGCAATCAATGTGGGCTTCATTTAAGTACAAACATGCATGCTCACAAAACAAACAAACAAAAAAAAACAAACAAACAAAAATGTACACTTTGTCTCACACAAGAATTTAGATTTATGAAGGTAGAGTATGCAGTGTGAATATATAATGTGTACACATGTTTTTGAGGAACATCAAGTCTGATATGATTAACTGCATATGAAAAATCAGGGAAGATGGGATTTAATGAAAAGAAATTTTAGCTTTGCATTTCTTATAATCATTAGTTAGGCGCACACACTTATATTAACATTTGATTTACAGTATATACCATTTACAAAGTGCATATGTGGACTAAATTTTCCTGCAGCCAAGCAACTTGATTTCAAAAATTGCAATGTCTTTGTGAAGTGGTTGTGTATTCTCCTCTTAATTCATGGGGATGCTGTGAGACCATTTGCCGTGAGACTGGATTGATCAAGAACTACTAGATTCAATCCCATTTCATGATGCCAGCACAAATTTGGCATGAGATCCGGTTGCCAAAGTGCCAAAGAGATGCAGATTATATGAATTGAAAACTTTAAATTAACCTAGCTGTGAGTGAGAGCATGTCAGTACATATGTGTTGGCACTGCGATCCCTGCCATCCCCTCATTACCCCATCCCCTTAGAGACGGTGCCTGCTCCCAGACTACCAATAACCAGCAAAAATCTATTTAAGCATAAAAATTCAAAATTCAAAAATAATATAGCACCTTCAACTGCACCACAGACTAAAACAGTTAAATGTGGTCTGTTAAACATTAGGTCTCTCTCTTCTAAGTCCCTGTTAGTAAATGATATAATAATTGATCAACATATTGATTTATTCTGCCTTACAGAAACCTGGTTACAGCAGGATGAATATGTTAGTTTAAATGAGTCAACACCCCCGAGTCACACTAACTGTCAGAATGCTCGTAGCACGGGCCGTGGCGGAGGATTAGCAGCAATCTTCCATTCCAGCTTATTAATTAATCAAAAACCCAGACAGAGCTTTAATTCATTTGAAAGCTTGTCTCAGTCTTGTCCATCCAAACTGGAAGTCCCAAAAACCAGTTTTATTTGTTATTATCTATCGTCCACCTGGTCGTTACTGTGAGTTTCTCTGTGAATTTTCAGACCTTTTGTCTGACTTAGTGCTTAGCTCAGATAAGATACTTATAGTGGGCGATTTTAACATCCACACAGATGCTGAGAATGACAGCCTCAACACTGCATTTAATCTATTATTAGACTCTATTGGCTTTGCTCAAAAAGTAAATGAGTCCACCCACCACTTTAATCATATCTTAGATCTTGTTCTGACTTATGGTATGGAAATAGAAGACTTAACAGTATTCCCTGAAAACTCCCTTCTGTCTGATCATTTCTTAATAACATTTACATTTACTCTGATGGACTACCCAGCAGTGGGGAATAAGTTTCATTACACTAGAAGTCTTTCAGAAAGCGCTGTAACTAGGTTTAAGGATATGATTCCTTCTTTATGTTCTCTAATGCCATATACCAACACAGTGCAGAGTAGCTACCTAAACTCTGTAAGGCAGATAGAGTATCTCGTCAATAGTTTTACATCCTCATTGAAGACAACTTTGGATGCTGTAGCTCCTCTGAAAAAGAGAGCTTTAAATCAGAAGTGTCTGACTCCGTGGTATAACTCACAAACTCGTAGCTTAAAGCAGATAACCCGTAAGTTGGAGAGGAAATGGCGTCTCACTAATTTAGAAGATCTTCACTTAGCCTGGAAAAAGAGTCTGTTGCTCTATAAAAAAGCCCTCCGTAAAGCTAGGACATCTTTCTACTCATCACTAATTGAAGAAAATAAGAACAACCCCAGGTTTCTTTTCAGCACTGTAGCCAGGCTGACAAAGAGTCAGAGCTCTATTGAGCTGAGTATTCCATTAACTTTAACTAGTAATGACTTCATGACTTTCTTTGCTAACAAAATTTTAACTATTAGAGAAAAAATTACTCATAACCATCCCAAAGACGTATTGTTATCTTTGGCTGCTTTCAGTGATGCCGGTATTTGGTTAGACTTTCTCTCCGATTGTTCTGTCTGAGTTATTTTCATTAGTTACTTCATCCAAACCATCAACATGTTTATTAGACCCCATTCCTACCAGGCTGCTCAAGGAAGCCCTACCATTATTTAATGCTTCGATCTTAAATATGATCAATCTATCTTTGTTAGTTGGCTATGTACCACAGGCTTTTAAGGTGGCAGTAATTAAACCATTACTTAAAAAGCCATCACTTGACCCAGCTATCTTAGCTAATTATAGGCCAATCTCCAACCTTCCTTTTCTCTCAAAAATTCTTGAAAGGGTAGTTGTAAAACAGCTAACTGATCATCTGCAGAGGAATGGTCTATTTGAAGAGTTTCAGTCAGGTTTTAGAATTCATCATAGTACAGAAACAGCATTAGTGAAGGTTACAAATGATCTTCTTATGGCCTCGGACAGTGGACTCATCTCTGTGCTTGTTCTGTTAGACCTCAGTGCTGCTTTTGATACTGTTGACCATAAAATTTTATTACAGAGATTAGAGCATGCCATAGGTATTAAAGGCACTGCGCTGCGGTGGTTTGAATCATATTTGTCTAATAGATTACAATTTGTTCATGTAAATGGGGAATCTTCTTCACAGACTAAAGTTAATTATGGAGTTCCACAAGGTTCTGTGCTAGGACCAATTTTATTCACTTTATACATGCTTCCCTTAGGCAGTATTATTAGACGGTATTGCTTAAATTTTCATTGTTACGCAGATGATACCCAGCTTTATCTATCCATGAAGCCAGAGGACACACACCAATTAGCTAAACTGCAGGATTGTCTTACAGACATAAAGACATGGATGACCTCTAATTTCCTGCTTTTAAACTCAGATAAAACTGAAGTTATTGTACTTGGCCCCACAAATCTTAGAAACATGGTGTCTAACCAGATCCTTACTCTGGATGGCATTACCCTGACCTCTAGTAATATTGTGAGAAATCTTGGAGTCATTTTTGATCAGGATATGTCATTCAAAGCGCATATTAAACAAATATGTAGGACTGCTTTTTTGCATTTACGCAATATCTCTAAAATCAGAAAGGTCTTGTCTCAGAGTGATGCTGAAAAACTAATTCATGCATTTATTTCCTCTAGGCTGGACTATTGTAATTCATTATTATCAGGTTGTCCTAAAAGTTCCCTAAAAAGCCTTCAGTTAATTCAAAATGCTGCAGCTAGAGTACTGACGGGGACTAGAAGGAGAGAGCATATCTCACCCATATTGGCCTCTCTTCATTGGCTTCCTGTTAATTCTATAATAGAATTTAAAATTCTTCTTCTTACTTATAAGGTTTTGAATAATCAGGTCCCATCTTATCTTAGGGACCTCGTAGTACCATATCACCCCAATAGAGCGCTTCGCTCTCAGACTGCAGGCTTGCTTGTAGTTCCTAGGGTTTGTAAGAGTAGAATGGGAGGCAGAGCCTTCAGCTTTCAGGCTCCTCTCCTGTGGAACCAGCTCCCAATTCAGATCAGGGAGACAGACACCCTCTCTACTTTTAAGATTAGGCTTAAAACTTTCCTTTTTGCTAAAGCTTATAGTTAGGGCTGGATCAGGTGACCCTGAACCATCCCTTAGTTATGCTGCTATAGACGTAGACTGCTGGGGGGTTCCCATGATGCACTGTTTCTTTCTCTTTTTGCTCTGTATGCACCACTCTGCATTTAATCATTAGTGATCGATCTCTGCTCCCCTCCACAGCATGTCTTTTTCCTGGTTCTCTCCCTCAGCCCCAACCAGTCCCAGCAGAAGACTGCCCCTCCCTGAGCCTGGTTCTGCTGGAGGTTTCTTCCTGTTAAAAGGGAGTTTTTCCTTCCCACTGTAGCCAAGTGCTTGCTCACAGGGGGTCGTTTTGACCGTTGGGGTTTTACATAATTATTGTATGGCCTTGCCTTACAATATAAAGCGCCTTGGGGCAACTGTTTGTTGTGATTTGGTGCTATATAAAAAAAATTGATTGATTGATTGACTGCGATAGACTGGAAGACTGTTCAGGGTGTACCACACCAACTTCCCAGTGAGAGACAAGGGTCCAGGTGTGTGTGACCCTTGATTGGAATATGTGGGTAAAATAAATGAATGAATGAAAGTAACCATTGCAAAACTTTATCCTACCTTCTCAGTATTGGGTAAAGTGTCACTTCCATTTATACTGATCAGTTCTCCATCCACAGGTGGAAATGGAGTGGGGAAAACCATGATGTCACTCTTCAGTGTGTCTGAGCTGAAACACACGTCATACTGCTGAGTAGATTTAGAGTAAGACCAGCTCCCATCAGGGTGGGTGGTGATCATTGGGGCACTGTACCTGCTGAAACTGCCATCTGTCCTGTGGCATTTGTCAGCTATTAAGCTGATGAGGCTCAGCAGAAAGATCACTGACACCGACACAATGGCGATCAGCAGATAGAGGTTTAAAACAGAGAAGCTGTCCTCCTTTATCGGCACATGTCTGAACTGAGTCTGGATGTCTGCTGTCCTTTCAACCACCACTACATCAATAGACACAGTAGCTGACAGAGAGGGTTCTCCATGATCACAAACCAGCACCACCAATGGGTGACTTTTCAGGTCATTGTCACTCATTCTCCTTTTCGTCCTTATTTCTCCGTTGCTGGTTCCGATCCGGAACAGGTTGTTCCCTTTGGGCTCTGAGAGGTGATAAGAAAGCAGTGCATTGTATCCAGAATCTGCATCTACAGCCCTGATCTTTCCTACAAAATATCCCACTTCTGCAGAATATGGAATGTTCTCACTGTTCACAGAGCCGTGATCGGAATAAGGAGCAAGAATGGAGGGATTATTATCGTTTTCATCCAGGATAAAAACGTTCACAGTCACGTTGCTGCTGAGTGGAGGAACACCAGAGTCTGTGGCCTGAACTTTAAACTGGAACGTTTTTAACTCCTCAAAGTTAAAAGACTGTAAACTGGTTATATCTCCAGTCTCTGAGTTGATGTTTACTGCAGATTTCACATGAAATTTTCTTGGATAACTGTCGAACAATGCATAAACTAATTTTGCATTTCCATCTGAGTCTGGATCGAAGGCATGTATTGTGTAAATAACGGAGCCTGTTTGACTGTTTTCTTTCACATAAACATTAATTACAGGCTCCACAAAATGAGGTACGTTATCATTGACATCAGAAATATTAACTCTAATATCTTTGACAATGGACAGAGGCGGGTTTCCTTCATCTGTCGCTGAAATGGTAACATTGTAAGAAGATATTATTTCTCTGTCCAGTGGTCCGTCAACTACCAACGAATATTCATTTTTGAAGTTAGATTTAAGTTTAAATGGAACAGAACCAATAACATTACAGTTCGTCATGCCGTTATTTCCTCCATCTTTGTCATACACAGTAATAAAAGCAACAATTGCACCCAGTTCTGCATCTTCTTTGACAGGGGTCATAAGTGACGTCACATGTATTTCAGGGGCGTTGTCATTTACATCAATTACCTCGATCAAAACTTTAGCGTGCCCACTGCGGGGTGGTTGGCCTTCATCTGTAGCTTTAACACGAATTTCATAAGCAGGTGTCTCCTCATAATCTAAAGTATCCTTTATAGAAATTTCTCCTGTGTCACTGTTTATACTGAATTTACGTGATAGGTCGATGTTACCATGTTGACTAAAAGAATATGATATTTTACAGTTTATTCCGTCGTCTAAATCCTTTGCATTTAACTTTATGACCAGTGTTCCAGGAGATGCGTTTTCTTTGATGCGCACTTTATAAAGAGATTTATTAAAAGTGGGTATATTGTCATTTGTATCCATGACATTAATAATTATTTGTAATGATCCTGATCGCGGAGGTTTTCCTCCATCCACAGCTGTTAGCAGGAGTGGAACTATGCCCTGTTTCTCTCTGTCTAAAGCTTTCTGCAGCACTAACTCAGCAGACACACCGTGTCCTCCGCTGGTTTGCACATCGAGTGAAAAATATTCGTTTTGGCTCAGTTTGTAGCTCCGCACCACGTTGCTGCCTGTATCTGCGTCCACGGCCACTGGAAGGAGATATCTCTCACCCACTGACGACAATTCAGAAATATTCATGTAAATCTTGTCCTCGGGAAATGCAGGTGAATTATCATTTATGTCCACCACGTTCACTTCGATGCGGTGCACATTCATGGGATTGTTTAAAACAGCCTGGATTCTCACGGAGCATTTGGCCGCGTTCGGACAAAGCTCCTCTCTGTCTATTCTCTCAGAAACAAAAATATTCCACGTCTGCAAGTTCACATCAAAATATTTCTTACTGTCACTGGAAACGATACGTAGATTCCTGGTCTCCAGTTCGTGTACATTGATGTTTAAATCCTTGGCAATATTTCCGATCACGGTGCCTTTGTTCATCTCTTCATTAACGGAGTAAGAGATCTGCGACGCCGAACAGCCACAAAGACAAAACACCGCAACAAAGGAAATCCACACATATTCCTTTTCTTGTCTAAGATACATCTTTGATGCAGGAAAAGTACTGAATCCAGTCGATCATTAGTCCACAGAAAATATATTTCCGTCCACAAGAACAAGACAAAGCGCAGCCTTTCTCTTCACAGCACCGTCTGCGTAAAAATATTGACCAATGACGTGTGACTTCATCATCGTGAAGGGAGGGGTTTCAGAAATAAACACAATTTCCTATCCACGGTCTCCAACGAAATCATGTGGTAAAAAATATGAAATCAAAAAATAAATCTCAAATGTGCCTTTTCAGCTCAGCATTAAGTTCCTTCTCACACTGCCTTCTTCCTCAAAAGTAGAAACTTTAATCATCGAGGCTATAAGCAACCAATCAAACTTTTTTTTTTAGATCTAACATATATTGCGACCATAATTAAGTGAAGGTCGTTGATAAAAAAAAAAATAATAAAAATAAAAAATAATTCTTTATTTTTTAGACTTTAGCTGCAGTACATATAAAAGTTATTAACAGAAATCAAGGAAAATAAATCGTGGAACCTGTCTCCTCAAAGTTTGTTGTTAAGCAAGACATTACAAGTTAATATTTAAATTCTATAAAATCTGAATTTAATAAAGGGGTCATTTTTTCCACTTATTTTTTGCAGTCCTTTTAAACACATACATTGAAACCTTAATTGTTGTCAAATATTTTCCATTTACCCTGAGGACAGGTACCCTGAATATAGTTGGAATAATAATAATAATAATAATAATAATAATAATAATAATAATAATAATAATAATAATAGAAGAAGAAGACACTTTATATAGCACTTTTCACAGATAAAAATCACAAAGTGCTTCCCAAAATAAAATAATAATAATAATAATAATAATAATACATTTTTGGACATTTTAAAACCCTCGTGTTTGTGTGACTGTTACTTTAAATGGAAAGGAGCAGTGACTTGTAATGGCATCACTCCCTCAAAAACAGGGCCAATTCAATGTCTCTCTGTCATCGACCACGTGGTTGTCTTGAGCTGAGTGTAAAATGTATCACTCGGTGTGCCTCACGGAGTTAGCAGGAGTTAAATATGGATTTTCTTTCTGTGTGTAACAGAAACTAAATGAGCTGTTTCAGTGTTTTCAACTAGTATTCAATTTAGACATGAGCCTACAAAAAAAAAAAAAAAAAAAAACTGTTGGATATTGAAGAAGTTTAACAAAAATTCCCAACCATATTAATTTGAATAAATTAAACTGCAACTGATTTTTCAGAATATTACTCCTCTGTTTTTTTTTTTTTTTGTTTTTTTTGTCGACAGGAGAAGGCAGCAGATACATCTTCCAACGGACAGTTAGGACCAAGGAGAGTGATTCTGCAATTATTTCAAATATATAGTTATTCTATGTTAAATAACTGTTTAAAAGTCAAAGGGTAAAGTGGTTTTGAAGATTAACAACATAAATGCTGGAATATACACCACAGACTGAGCTGTGAAAGAGACAATACATTGGTTAGATGATAGGTCTCCGGTTCAAAAAAAAAGGGCTGAGCAAAGAGAGGGTTTCATTGCTATACTGAATCAATATACAAGAAGCAATTAAATGACGGAGTTAACACATTTACTAAACGTGGAGATAATCAGTAATCATTCAATGTAGTCTGTGGTTGCAATGAAAACCTACACCATCATAGTTCACTTGAGAAAGTCTTGGAGACCGGTTTGGATTAAAAAAAACCAAAAAGTAATTTGACAACAGATGAACACATGATGAACAGGCCTCTTCATCAGATTTGTTCAGCCTCATTGTGCAGAAAACACAAGGTGGTGTGGCCTTTGACTGTCTGAGATCAAGTTGAATGACTTCTTCAAAAATGGCTTCACTGCATTTTTTAAATGATGTTAATATCAAAATAATTTTTTTATTATTTAATAACATTGTGGCAGGATATTTATACTGGCAGCTGTTTATAGAAATGTGATGACTCTTTATTGAGAGATTTTGTATTCTTTTGAATGTATTACTGGATTATTCTTAATTTGTACGATCACAAGTCAATCATGCTGTTTCCCTTTTTGGATGTCATTGTAAGAAAGGTTTATCCTACCTTGTCTTTGCTGGGTAAAGTCTGAGTCCTGGTAAACGTGTCACTTCCATTTATACTAATCAGTTCTGCATCTACAGGTGGAAACGGTGTGGGGAAAACCACAACATCGCTCTTCAGTGTGTCTGAGCTGAAACACACATCATACTGCTGAGTAGATTTCGAGTAAGACCAGCTCCCATCAGGGTGGGTGGTGATCATTGGGGCGCTGTACCTGCTGAAACTGCAATCTGTCCTGTGGCATTTGACAGCTATTAAACTGATGAGACTCAGCAGAAAGATCACTGACACTGACACAATGGCGATCAGCAGATAGAGGTTCAAAACAGAGAAGTCGTCCTCCTTTATTGGCACATGTCTCAACTGAGTCTGGATGGCTGC
The DNA here is from genome assembly GCF_902500255.1 of Thalassophryne amazonica. Taxonomy (NCBI): domain Eukaryota; kingdom Metazoa; phylum Chordata; class Actinopteri; order Batrachoidiformes; family Batrachoididae; genus Thalassophryne; species Thalassophryne amazonica. The sequence continues at coordinate 30,681,761 of NC_047113.1, forward strand.
TGTCCTTTCAACCACCACTACATCAATAGACACAGTAGCTGACAGAGAGGGTTCTCCATGATCACAAACCAGCACCACCAACGGGTGACTTTTCAGGTCATTGTCACTCATTCTCCTCTTAGTCCTGATTTCTCCATTGCTGGTTCCAATCCGGAACAAGTTATTTCCTTTTGGCTCAGAGAGATGATAAGAAAGCAGTGCGTTGTATCCAGAATCTGCATCTACAGCCCTGATCTTTGCCACAAAGTATCCTACTTCTGCAGAATAGGGAACGTTCTCACTGTTCACAGAGCCGTGCTCGGAATAGGGAGCAAGAATGGAGGGATTATTATCGTTCTCATCCAGGATGAAAACGTTCACAGTCACGTTGTTGCTGAGTGGAGGAACACCAGAGTCTGTGGCCTGAACTTTAAACTGGAACGTTTTTAACTCCTCAAAGTTAAAAGACTGCAAAGTGATTAATTCTCCAGTCTCTGAGTTGATATTTACTGCAGATGCAACTGGAAAATTTCTGGGAAAATGATCCAATATCATATAAGACAATTTTGCATTCCCATCTGAATCTGGATCAAACGCATTTATTGTGTAAATAACTGAGCCTGTTTGACTGTTTTCTTTTACATAAACATTAATTACAGGATCCATAAAACGAGGTGCGTTATCATTGACATCAGAAATATTAACTGTAATAATTCTGGCCCTGGACAGACGCGGTTTTCCTTCATCTGTCGCTGAAATGGTGACATTGTAAGAAGATACTGTTTCTCTGTCCAGTGGTCCGTCAACTACCAATGAATATTCATTTTTGAAGTTAGATTTAAGTTTAAATGGAACAGAACCTAGAACCTTACAGTTTGTCATGCCGTTATTTCCTCCATCTTCGTCTTTCACTGTGATTAAAGCAACAATTGAACCCAGTTCTGCGTCTTCTTTCACAGGGGTCATAAGTGACGTCACAACTATTTCAGGGGCGTTGTCATTTTCATCAATTATCTCGATCAAAACTTTCGCGTGACCACTGCGGGGAGGATGTCCTTGATCTGTTGCTTTAACGCGAATTTCATAAGCAGGTGTCTCCTCATAATCTAATGTTTCCTGTAAAGAAATTTCTCCTGTTTGACTGTTTATATTGAATTTACGTGAAAGGCCACCAGGTTGACTAAGAGAATATGATATTTTACTGTTTATTCCTTCGTCTAAATCCGTAGCGTTTAATTTCATTACCAGTGTTCCAGGAGATGCGTTTTCTTTGATGCGCACTTTATAAAGAGATTTATTAAAGGTGGGCGTATTGTCATTTGTATCCATGACATTAATAATTATTTGTAATGATCCTGATCGCGGAGGTTTTCCTCCATCCACAGCTGTTAGCAGGAGTGGAACTACGCCCTCTTTCTCTCTGTCTAAAGCTTTCTGCAGCACTAACTCAGCAGACACACCGTGTCCTCCGCTGGTTTGCACATCGAGTGAAAAATATTCATTTTGACTGAGTTTGTAGCTCCGCACCACGTTGCTGCCTGTATCTGCGTCCACGGCCACTGGAAGCGGATATCTTTCACCCACTGATGATGATTCAGAAATATTAAGAGAAAGCTTGTCCTCAGGAAATGCAGGTGAATTATCATTTACATCCACCACGTTCACTTCGATGCGGTGCACATTCGTTGGATTGTTTAAAACAGCCTGGATTCTCACGGAGCATTTGGCCGCGTTCGGACAAAGCTCCTCTCTGTCTATTCTCTCAGAAACAAAAATATCCCCCGTCTGCAAGTTCACATCAAAATATTTCTTACTGTCACTGGAAACAAGACGTAGATTCCTGGTCTCCAGCTCGTGTACATTGAGGTTTAAATCCTTGGCGATATTTCCGATCACGGTGCCTTTGTTCATCTCTTCATTAACGGAGTAAGAGATCTGCGACGCCGAACAGCCACAAAGACAGAACACCGCAACAAAGGAAATCCACACATATTCCTTTTCTTGTCGAATATACATCTTTGATGCAGAAAAAGTACTGAATCCAGTCGATCATTTGTCCACTGAAAGGATATTTCCGTCCATAAGAACAAGACAAAGCGCAGTCTTTCTCTTCACAGCACCGTCTGCGTAAAAATATTGACCAATGACGTGTGACTTCATCATCGTGAAGGGAGAGGATTCAGAAATGAACACAATTTCCTATCCACGGTCTCCAACGACATCATGTGGTGAAACCTATGAAATAAGTAAATAACTTGAAATATTGTGCATCTCAAATGTACACTTGAAAATCCAGTTCCTTCACTCTTTCCATTCTACTCAAAAGTTTATAACCAATACATCCAATTTTTTTTTCTTTTAATATATGCTGAGTCCACTTCAATGTCACACCAGTGCAGGTGCCTGATGATTAAACAAAGAAAACGAACTATTACAAATGCCAAATAATCCATGAAGATCAAAAAAATTCAATATTTTGATTTAACTACTGTTTAAATCAGTTACTGAAAAAATAATAAAGAAAAATCTATTTTGGAATCTACCGTATGTCCAGAAAGTATTCACAGCACTTCACTTTTTTCCACCTTTGTTATGTTACAGTCTTATTCCAAAACGGATGAAATTCTTTTTTTTTCTCAAAATTCTACACATAATACCCCATAATTACAATGTGAAGAACGTTTTGTCTCAGTTTTTTGCAAATTTATTAAAAATAAAATAACTAAGAAATCACATGTACATAGGTATCCTGTGTCCTGTTTCCAGTGATCATCCTTGATGTTTCAACAGCTTAATTGGTGTCCAGCTGGGGTAAATTCAGTTGATTGGACATGATTTGGAAAGGCAGACACCTGTCTGCACATAATGTCCTTCAGTTGAAAGTGCATGTCAGAGCATAACCAAGCATGAAATCAAAGGAACTGTCTGTTGACCTCCGAGACAGGATTCTCTCAAGCCACAAATCTGGCGAACAGCACAGAAAAATTCCTGGGGCTTTGGAGGTCCCACTGAGCACAGTGGCCTCAATCATTCATAAATGGAAGAAGTTTGATCTACCAGGACTCTTTCTAGAGCTGGCTTTCTATCTAAACTGAGTGATTAGTGGAGAAGGGCCTTAATCAGCGAGGTGACCAAGAACCTGATGGTCACAGAGCTCCAGTATTCCTCTGTGTAGAGAGGAGAACCTTCCAGAAGGACAACCATCTCTGCAGCAATGCACCAATCAGGCCTGTAAGGTCGAGTGGCCAGATGGAAGCCACTTCTTAGCAAAGGGGACATGGCAGCTGCCTGGAGTTTGCCAAAAGGCACCTGAAGGACTCTCAGACCATGAGAAGGAAAATTCTGTGGTATGATGAGACAAAGACTGAACTCTTTGCGTGAATGCCATGGATCATGTTTGGAGGAAACCAGACACAATCCCTACAGTGAAGCATGGTGGTGGCAGCATGATGCTGTGGGTTTTTTTTGTTTGTTTTTTTTTTCAGCAGCAGCAACTAGGAGACTAGCCAAGATTGAGGGAGAGATGAATGCAGCAATGTACAGAAACATCATGGATGAAAACCTGATCCAGAGCACTTGTGACCTCAGACAGGTGCGACAGTCCATATTTCAGCAGGACAGTGACCCAAAGCACACAGCCAAGATATCAATGGAGTGGCTTCAGGACAACTCTGTAAATGTCCTTGAGTGGCCTAGCCAGAGCTTAGACCTGAATCCAATTGCATGTCTCTGGAGAGATCTGAAAATGGCTGTACACACTGACACTCCCCATCCAATGTGATGGAACTTGAGAGATGCTACAAAGAGGAATGAAAAAACTGCCCAAAGATAGGTGTTCCAAGCTTGTGGCATCATATTCAAGAACACATGAGGCTGTTATTGCTGCCACAGGTGCAACAACAAAGTATTGAGCAAAGTGTGAATACTTATGTGATTTCTTACTTTTTTTTTCATTTTTAATGAATTTGCAATTTAAAAAAAACTTTTTTCATTTTGTCATTATGGGGTGTTGTGAGTATAATTTTAAGGGAAAAATAATTTACTCCATTTTGGAACAAAGCTGTGACATAAAATGTGGAAAAACTGAAGTGCTGCGAATACTTTCTGGATGCACTGTAACTTCACTTGTTTAGTCTTAAAGCCACACCTTATATGAAATAATTTAAATGCTATGAATAAATTCTGGATTAATTAAGGGGTCATTCTAGCCACCTTTTTGTGATGTGTTTTTTTTTATGTAACATAAAACTTGCATTACAGCCAAATATTTTCAATATACACTAATGAAATGTACCCTGAATAATAATAATAATAACAAAACATATCTGGACTTTTAAAACCCTTAGTGTGTGTGCTTTTCAGTGGAAATGAGCACTGACTTCTCACAACAACACTTCCCCTGGAAAAGGACTTTTTGCTATACCTCTGCCTTTGACCAGGTTTTTTTTTTTTCTTGTGCAGAGATGGATCACTGGGTGTGCTACTCAGTCTCACAGAGTATGCAGGACTTAAATATGGATTTTGATCTGTGTGTAACAGAAACTAAAATGAGCTGTTTCAGTGTTTTTAACCAGCCTTCAATTTATGCATGTGCCTGCAAAAAGAAAAAAAAAAAGACTGTTGGACTTTGAAGAAATTTACCCAGACTTTGAGAATTTTTAACAAGAATATCCCCACCACATTTATTTGAATAGAGGAAATTGCAACTGATTTTGTGAAATATGACTCCTTCACTCCTTTTGGGAGACAGGAGAATGGCTGGGGTCAGCACAATCGAGAGTGCTACTGCAATTATGTCAAATATCTAGTTATTCTATGTTAAATATCAACCCTGTCAAATAATTGTTTAAATGTCTAAAGGTAATGGGGTTTTGAAGAATAACAACACAAATTCTGGATCATACATCTGATACAGAGCCATGTAAATGGACAATACATTGGATCGATGATTGGTGTTGAATCAGGGGTGGGAGAATGCAACGTTTTGTTCTGACACAGAATCTACCAGCAGGCACTTAACTGAGGCAGTCAACACATTTAATAAAACTGGAGTTAATCAGTGAAATCATTTAATGTAGTCTGTGGTTGCAATGAAAACCTGCACCAGTGTTGGTCAATCTAAAAAAATATTGGAGACCACTGGGATAAAAAAAATCGTCATTTGGAAACAGACTGATGAACAGGCCTTTTCATCAGTTTTTGAATTTGGACTTAATAGTGCTAACAAACAAAGAGAAAAGGTCTGTGACTATAAGATCTTGTTAAATGACTTCTTCAATAATTGCTTCACTGTGTGCTTCAAATGATGTCCATATCAAAAGAAATTAAAATTATTGAAGTACTTTATATTGTCAGCTATTTCTACATATGCAATGATGCCTTATTTCAAGATTTTGTCTTCCTTTGAATATATGATAATATATTGAAATATTTTTAATTCATAGCATCACGAGTCAGTGGATCTGTTTCATTGGTAGGATGTCATTGTAAGAAAGGTTTATCCTACCTTCTCTTTGCTGGGTAAAGTCTGAGTCCCGGTAAAAGTGTCACTTCCATTTATACTGATCAGTTCTGCATCTACGGGTGGAAACGGTGTGGGGAAAACCACAACATCGCTCTTCAGTGTGTCTGAGCTGAAACACACGTCATACTGCTGAGTAGATTTAGAGTAAGACCAGCTCCCATCAGGGTGGGTGGTGATCATTGGGGTGCTGTACCTGCTGAAACTGCCATCTGTCCTGTGGCATTTGACAGCTATTAAACTGATGAGGCTCAGCAGAAAGATCACTGACAAGGACACAATGGCGATCAGCAGATAGAGGTTTAAAACAGAGAAGCTGTCCTCCTTTATTGGCACATGTCTGAACTGAGTCTGGATGTCTGCTGTCCTTTCAACCACCACTACATCAATAGACACAGTAGCTGACAGAGAGGGTTCTCCATGATCACAAACCAGCACCACCAGAGGATGACTTTTCAGGTCATTGTCACTCATTCTCCTTTTTGTCCTGATTTCACCGTTGCTGGTTCCGATCCGGAACAGGTTGTTTCCTTTGGGCTCAGAGAGATGATAAGAAAGCAATGCGTTGTATCCAGAATCTGCATCTACAGCCCTGATCTTTGCCACAAAGTATCCAGCTTCAGCAGAATATGGAATGTTCTCACTGTTCACGGAGCCGTGCTCGGAATAGGGAGCCAGAATGGAGGGATTATTATCATTCTCATCCAGAATAAAAACGTTCACAGTCACGTTGCTGCTGAGTGGAGGAACACCAGAGTCTGTGGCCTGAACTTTGAACTGGAACATTTTTACCTCCTCATAGTTAAACAACTGCAAAGTGATTATATCTCCAGTATCTGAGTTGATGTTTACTGCAGATGCAACTGGAAATTTTCTGGGAAAACTATCCAACAGTCTGAAAGATAATTTTGCATTTCCATTTGAATCTGGATCAAAAGCATGTATTGTATAAATAACTGAGCCTGTTTGACTGTTTTCTTTCACATAAACATTAATTACAGGCTCCATAAAACGAGGTGTGTTATCATTGACATCAGAAATATTAACTGTAATAACTTTGACACTGGACAGAGGCGGGTTTCCTCCATCTGTCGCTGAAATGTAAACATTGTAAGAAGATATTGTTTCTCTGTCCAGTGGTCCGTCAACTACTAAAGAATAATCATTTTTGTAGTTTGACTTAAGTTCAAAAGGAAGAGAACCTAGAACCTTACAGTTCGTCATGCCGTTATTTCCTCCATCTTTGTCTTTCACTGTGATTAAAGCAACAATTGAACCCAGTTCTGTGTCTTCTTTCACAGGGGTCATAAGTGACGTCACAAGTATTTCAGGGGCGTTGTCATTTTCATCAGTTATCTCGATCAAAACTTTCGCTTGACCTCTGCGAGGAGGATTTCCTTGATCTGTTGCTTGAACCCGAAGTTCATAAGCAGGTGTCTCCTCATAATCTAAATTACCCTTTAAAGTAATTTTGCCAGATTCACTATTTATACTGAATAGATGTGACGGCTCCATATTGCCATGTTTGATAAGTGAATATGATAATTTGCTGTTTATTCCGTCGTCTAAATCCGTTGCGTTTAACTTTATTACCAGCGCACCAGGAGATGCGTTTTCTTTGACGCGCACTTTATGAAGAGATTTATTAAAGGTGGGCGTATTATCATTGGCATCCATGACATTAATAATTATTTGTAATGATCCTGATCGCGGAGGTTTTCCTCCATCCACAGCTGTTAGCAGGAGTGGAACTACGCCCTCTTTCTCTCTGTCTAAAGCTTTCTGCAGCACTAACTCAGCAGACACACCGTGTCCTCCGCTGGTTTGCACATCGAGTGAAAAATATTCATTTTGGCTCAGTTTGTAGCTCCGCACCACGTTGCTGCCTGTATCTGCGTCCACGGCCACTGGAAGGAGATATCTCTCATCCACTGATGATGATTCAGAAATATTCAAGTAAAACTTGTCCTCGGGAAATGCAGGTGAATTATCATTTATGTCCACCACGTGCACTTCGACGCGGTGCACATTAGTTGGATTGTTTAAAACAGCCTGGATTCTCACGGAGCATTTGGCCGCGTTCGGACAAAGCTCCTCTCTGTCTATTCTCTCAGAAACAAAAATATTCCCGGTCTGCAAGTTCACATCAAAATATTTCTTACTGTCACTGGAAACAAGACGTAGATTCCTTGTCTCCAGCTCGTGTACATTGATGTTTAAATCCTTGGCGATATTTCCGATCACGGTGCCTTTGTTCATCTCTTCATTAACGGAGTAAGAGATCTGCGACGCCGAACAGCCACAAAGACAAAACACCGCAACAAAGGAAATCCACACATATTCCCTTTCTTGTGGAATATACATCTTTGATGCAGGAAAAGTACTGAATCCAGTCGATCATTTGTCCACAGAGAAGATAATTCCGTCCTTAAGAACAAGACAAAGCGCAGCCTTTCTCTTCACAGCACCGTCTGCGTAAAAATATTGACCAATGACGTGTGACTTCATCATCGTGAAGGGAGGGGATTCAGAAATGAACACAATTTCCTATCCACGGTCTCCAACGACATCATGTGGTAAAAAAGTATGGACTCAGTTTTAAAAAATGCAAAATCGTGGGGAAAAATAGTTTTGAGCTGCAATTGAAAATGTTTCAGGCACCTAAAATGTATTTTTGACTGGAAAGTACATTTTTCATATTATGGGTGATAACAAAGTAGTATTTAAGAATTTTTAAATGTTATAATTAGTGACTATAACAAACACATAAAAAGAATCTGGTGTCCAAAAAAATAACTTCTGGAAATCCCAAATTATTTCCTAAAGGAAGAAAAAATGGGCGCTTTATTTTTACACATTTAATTGCCACTCTAATGAAAGCTGGGTTTTGTTACTTATTAAATTTTGAAAATAATGTACGTGTTTTTACTGCAGGGAGCCGCAAAAGCCATATATGACATCACACATCGAAAGACTATATGTTGTGGACATATTAAAGAGGATATTTTATCCACTTCATTCTTCGGTCGGGGTTGGGGGGTGTGATAAATAGAGTACCTTCTTCTGTTATTTTTAATGGAAAGTAGCTGTGGATTGCAGTACAATCAGTGTCTCCAAGCACACTCCAACTTTCTGTGTCAGCCGGACAGAAGGTGTCATCATCACACTGTATTCTGGATCAGCATGAGTCAGATATTGACATCTGGGATGTATGAAACAAAAGTATACACTTTACTCTTCCTAAACATGTTTTTATTCAGGACTGGAGTATTGCAAAGCCTTTTCATGAGAATCCTCTGTCATATTTACATGTTAAAGTTAGCATTCCAAGTGATTTTGTGCAGTATGACTGCTTCAAACACACCGTTTACCAGGAAAATGAAGCAGATAAAAACACACCATTCGCTCAAGGTTCAGCACCATGGAGAGAGAAAATTCCAATACATTTCAACACCAAGTCAGCCAAAGTTAATTATTGAATTGATTTAACTGTCGAAAAGACACAAGGATTTGAAGAAGAAGAACACAACGGGTTCAGAATTACAGAAAGGGTTATGTCAACACATGCCGACTGACTTCCTGTGAATGAATGACTGCCTAAACACCAGAGGTAGGATGGAGTCACTGTTGAGTCATTCTCAAGTCATCAATCTCCAAGTCCTAAGTCAAGTCTCAAGTCAGCTTGCAAACAACTGGTGGTCATTATGACTTGAGACTTGAATTGGGACTTGCTGATTCATGACTTGAGAGTGACTTGTTGGTGACTTCGTCCCACCTCTGCTAAACACTGATGAACACTCAAAATTTGAAATATTGCCCTTAGATAATGATGTTATATTTTTTGGATGACATTGTAGAAAAGGTATATTTTGCCATTTCTTTGTTGGGTAAAGTCTGAGTCTGTGTAAACATGTCACTTCTGGTTATTATTCCTCACCTGAGTCTGGCATACATGAGAAAGTCTTTGGAGCAGAACACATGGATCCTCCAAAAAGACAGTTACAAAGATATCCAAACTTTGCCTTCGATCACTGGGTAGTGTCCAAGTCTCACAACCTTAGAGTAACACAGGAAGCACCAGAACCAAGAAGACTGGGAGAAGAGGTTTCCTCCAAAGATATCAGCATCACCAAACACCTCTGCATAAAGACCTGATTAGTCTATCAGCTCTTCCAAGGCATCTGCTGATCGCAGAGACCAAAGACCCAGAGACAAGAATGTGACAACAGAAGGAAGTGAGGAAGTGAATGTATGTCATGTTGTGTGTCATGTCAATGTCATGTGTTTAACAATTGCCGCATGTAGATACACTTCTGATGACTGAGTCCAGGAATTAAATGAAAGCCTGAGCCTTCATCTTAATAAAAGACAAATGCAAAGGCACACAATCTGCTTCTTTGCTGAGCTTCTTAACGCGGTTATCCATTGATTCTGCCAAGGTTATAGCATCATCTTTGAAGGCAAAGTTGGTAAAACTTTATTCACTGACAAATGCCCTTAAGCCAGTGGTTTCTGCAACCCTACCGAACAACCAGTCCATGCAAAAAACTGAACAGTGTACAAACCACACAAAATAGATGGAACACACATTCAAAAGAAAGTATATTGCAATAAAGAGAAACGGACATATTTAAATGATGAATATAGAAGTCAGGTCAAGCAACAATCACACAGCATCCAAAAATCAACTGCCTGAAAGAAATAATTAACTAAAACTTAAAATAAATGTTAGATTTTTGGTGAAAAATACTTACATGAAAGGAAAAAAAAAATCATACATTCATGGAGTGTTTTCCTCATGAAAGATGAAAAAGAACTGTGTCCTTTGGATCTTACCTTCTCAATACTGGGTAGAGTCTGAGTTCTAGTAAATGTGTCACTTCCATTTATACTGATCAGTTCTGCATCTACAGTTGAAAATGGTGTGGGGAAAACCACAACATCGCTCTTCAGTGTGTCTGAGCTGAAACACACGTCATACTGCTGAGTAGATTTAGAGTAAGACCAGCTACCATCAGGGTGGGTGGTGATCATTGGGGCGCTGTACCTGCTGAAACTGCCATCTGTCCTGTGGCATTTGACAGCTATTAAACTGATGAGGCTCAGCAGAAAGATCACTGACACCGACACAATGGCGATCAGCAGATAGAGGTTTAAAACAGAGAGGTTGTCCTCCTTTATCGGCACATGTCTGAACTGAGTCTGGATGTCTGCTATCCTTTCAACCACCACTACATCAATAGACACAGTAGCTGACAGAGAGGGTTCTCCATGATCACAAACCAGCACCACCAGCGGGTGACTTTTCAGGTCATTGTCACTCATTTTCCTCTTTGTCCTGATTTCTCCACTGCTGGTTCCAATCCGGAACAAGTTGTTTCCTTTGGGCTCAGACAGGTGATAAGAAAGCAGTGCATTGTATCCAGAATCTGCATCTACAGCCCTGATCTTTGCCACAAAGTATCCTACTTCTGCAGAATAGGGAACGTTCTCACTGTTCACAGAGCCGTGCTCGGAATAGGGAGCAAGAATGGAGGGATTATTATCGTTCTCATCCAGGATAAAAACGTTCACAGTCACATTGCTGCTGAGTGGAGGAACACCAGAGTCTGTGGCCTGAACTTTAAACTGGAATGTTTTTAACTCCTCATAGTTAAACGACTGTAAAGTGATTATTTCTCCAGTCTCTGAGTTGATATTTACTGCAGACGAAACTGGAAATTTTCTGGGAAAATTATCTAATATTGTGTAAGTTAGTTTTGCATTTACATCTGAGTCTGGATCGAAAGCATTTACTGTATGAACAATTGAGCCTGTTTGACTGTTTTCTTTCACATAAACATTAATTACAGGCTCCATAAAACGAGGTGCGTTATCATTGACATCAGAAATATTAAGGGTAATGACCAAGACACTGGACAGAGGCGGGTTTCCTTCATCTGTGGTCGAAATGGTGATACTGTAAGAAGATACAGTTTCTCTGTCCAGTGGTCCGTCAACTACTAAAGAATAATCATTTTTGTAGTTTGTCTTAAGTTTAAATGGAACAGATCCTAGAACCTTACAGTTGGTCAGGCCATTATTTCCTTCATCTTTGTCACTTACTGTAACTAAAGCAACTAGTGCACCAATTTCAGAGTCTTCTTTGACAGGGGTCACCAATGACGTCACAACGATTTCAGGGGCGTTGTCATTTACATCCAATATCTCGATCAAAACTTTAGCGTGGCTACTGCGAGGAAAGAGACCCTGATCTGTCGCTTGAACTCGAATTTCATAAGCAGGTGTCTCCTCATAATCTAAAGTGCCCTTTAAAATAATCTCTCCGGTTTCACCGTTTATATTGAATATACTTGACGGGTCATTATTGCCATGTTTGATAAATGAATATAATACTTTACTGTTTATTCCGTCGTCTAAATCCGTTGCATTTAACTTTATGACCAGTGTTCCAGGAGATGCGTTTTCTTTGACGCGCACTTTATAAAGAGATTTACTAAACGTTGGTATATTATCATTGGCATCAATTACATTTACGCTGATTTGTAATGATCCTGATCGCGGAGGTTTTGCTCCATCCACAGCTGTTAGCAGGAGTGGAACAACGCCCTTTTTCTCTCTGTCTAAAGCTTTCTGCAGCACTAACTCAGCAGACACACCGTGTCCTCCGCTGGTTTGAACATCGAGTGAAAAATATTCATTTTGGCTCAGCTTGTAGCTCCGCACCACGTTGCTGCCTGTATCTGCGTCCACGGCCACTGGAAGGAGATATCTCTCACCCACTGACGACGATTCAGAAATATTCAAGTAAAACTTGTCCTCAGGAAATGCAGGTGAATTATCATTTATGTCCACCACGTTCACTTCGACGCGGTGCGCATTCATGGGATTGTCTATAACAGCCTGGATTCTCACGGAGCATTTGGCCGCGTTCGGACAAAGCTCCTCTCTGTCTATTCTCTCACTAACAAAAATATTCCCCGTCTGCAAGTTCACATCAAAATATTTCTTACTGTCAGTGGAAACAAGACGTAGATTCCTGGTCTCCAGTTCGTGTACATTGAGGTTTAAATCCTTGGCGATATTTCCGATCACGGTGCCTTTGTTCACCTCTTCATTAACGGAGTAAGAGATCTGCGACGCCGAACAGCCACAAAGACAAAACACCGCAACAAAGGAAATCCACACATATTCCTTTTCTTGTCGAAGATACATCTTTGATGCAGGAAAAGTACTGAATCCAGTCGATCATTTGTCCACAGAAAAGATAATTCCGTCCATAAGAACAAGACAAAGCGCAGCCTTTCTCTTCACAGCACCGCCTGCGTAAAAATATTGACCAATAACGAGTCACTTCCACACAGACGGGAGGGGAGTCACAATTTCCTATCCACTGTCTCCAACGACATCATGTGGTAAAATGTGTGATATGGTTTTTTTTTATTTTTTATAAAGATCTCTGATAACTTTTCTGTGGAGCTGCAAATAAAATATTTTATCAAGAAATGTTCTGAATGGAAAGTAAAATTTTAAGAATAACGCCATGCAGGGAGTGATATATGTACAGCTTGGTTAATGTACTTTTCGTTCTCGAGTCCCACGACCTGCCTTGAGACTGGGTTGTATATGAAATATTCGATAAGAAATGTTGGATTCAACAATTTTCAAGCATAATAATCTTTCATCAGAAGAAAAAGCTTTTAGACATCCAAAAATATTCAATAAATAGAGACAAATAAATGATGTAAAACATGTCTGCTTCATGTTTCCAACAGTAATTGGCATGCTTGTGAATACACACACACACACACACACACATATATATATATATATATATATATATATATATATATATATATATATATATATATATATACACATATATATATACGTATATATATATATATATATATATACACATATATATATACATATATATACATATATATACATATATATATATATATATATATATATATATATATATATATATATATATATATATATATATATATATATATATATATATATCAATCAACTCAATCAACTTTTTTTTATATAGCGCCAAATCACAACAAACAGTTGCCCCAAGGCGCTTTATATTGTAAGGCAAGGCCATACAATAATTATGAAAAACCCCAACGGTCAAAACGACCCCCTGTGAGCAAGCACTTGGCAACAGTGGGAAGGAAAAACTCCCTCTTAACAGGAAGAAACCTCCAGCAGAACCAGGCTCAGGGAGGGGCAGTCTTCTGCTGAGACTGGTTGGGGCTGAGGGAAAGAACCAGGAAAAAGACATGCTGTGGAGGGGGGCAGAGATCGATCACTAATGATTAAATGCGGAGTGATGCATACAGAGCAAAAAGAGAAAGAAACAGTGCATCATGGGAACCCCCCCACAGTCTACGTCTAAAGCAGCATAACCAAGGGATAGTCCAGGGTCACCCGATCCAGCCCTAACTATAAGCCTTAGCGAAAAGGAAAGTTTTAAGCCTAATCTTAAAAGTAGAGAGGGTGTCTGTCTCCCTGATCTGAATTGGGAGCTGGTTCCACAGGAGAGGAGCCTGAAAGCTGAAGGCTCTGCCTCCCATTCTACTCTTACAAACCCTAGGAACTACAAGTAAGCCTGCAGTCTGAGAGCGAAGCGCTCTATTAGGGTGATATGGTACTACGAGGTCCCTAAGATAAGATGGGACCTGATTATTCAAAACCTTATAAGTAAGAAGAAGAATTTTAAATTCTATTCTAGAATTAACAGGAAGCCAATGAAGAGAGGCCAACACGGGTGAGATATGCTCTCTCTCTCTCTCTCTCTCTCTCTCTCTCTCTCTCTCTCTCTCTCTCTCTCTCTCTCTATATATATATATATATATATATTCACAAGGGTGCCAATATTACAAAAATAAAATAAAGATATCGGATAACCTGTTTTTTCCGCAAGATTCTATAAAAGCCAGACATTACAATCTAATAATATGTAAACACCATGTGTTCTGAATTTGTTAAACTTATAAACAGACTAGTTGTTTCTATGACTGCTATATTTAAAGGAAAGTAACTTTGGGCGAAGAACAGCAAGTCATGTCCAAGAAACGCCATGTTTCTGTGTCTCCTCACAGAATAAGTGGTCATCTTATTCAGAGTGTATACTGGATAATTGGTGTGTCTCAGAGAGTAAGCACGAGTCAGATATGGACGTCTAATAAGCATGTAACAAAAGTCTACACTTAGTGGATTTATATTTTGCTTCAGGATATATTTACATGCGTAAACAACTGCTGGACTTTCAAGACTTTTAACAAGAATATTCTATAATTTTTTGTCTTATTTTTTTTCTTTCTTTTTTTTGGTAAATGGTGCAGTTCAAATGATTTTCACACTATGACTTCTTTAAACTTCTTGGTTGCCTGGAAAATACAGCAGACAAAAACACACCAAGCTCAAGCTTCAGCACCATGGAGAGAGCTAATTCAAAAGGTCATGGGGTTCGAGGCAGAACGATATAAAAGGAGAATTCTGCATCACAGACAGAGCTATGTAAAGTCCCACAATTTGCTGACTTCCTGTGAATGAATGACAATATATTGATATACACTTAAGATCACTTGTCTTTGATGGCGTTACATTTGTCAGGGTGACAGTGTGAAAAAAGTTACCCTACCTTGTCCTTGCTGGGTAAAGTCTGAGTCCTGGTAAAAGTGTCACTTCCGTTTATACTGATCAGTTCTGCATCTACAGGTGGAAACGGTGTGGGGAAAACCACGACATCGCTCTTCAGTGTGTCTGAGCTGAAACACACGTCATACTGCTGAGTAGATTTCGAGTAAGACCAGCTCCCATCAGGGTGGGTGGTGATCATTGGGGCGCTGTACCTGCTGAAACTGCCATCTGTCCTGTGGCATTTGACAGCTATTAAACTGATGAGGCTCAGCAGAAAGATCACTGACACCGACACAATGGCGATCAGCAGATAGAGGTTTAAAACAGAGAAGCTGTCCTCCCTTAAAGGCACATGTCTGAACTGAGTCTGGATGTCTGCTGTCTTTTCAACCACCACTGCATCAATAGACACAGTAGCTGACAGAGAGGGTTCTCCATGATCACAAACCAGCACCACCAACGGGTGACTTTTCAGGTCATTGTCACTCATTCTCCTCTTAGTCCTGATTTCTCCACTGCTGGTTCCGATCCGGAACAGGTTGTTTCCTTTGGGCTCAGAGAGGTGATAAGAAAGCAACGCATTGTATCCAGAATCTGCATCTACAGCCCTGATCTTTGCCACAAAGTATCCTGCTTCAGCAGAATATGGAATGTTCTCACTGTTCACAGAGCCGTGCTCAGAATAGGGAGCAAGAATGGAGGGATTATTATCGTTCTCATCCAGGATAAAAACGTTCACAGTCACGTTGCTGCTGAGTGGAGGAACACCAGAGTCTGTGGCCTGAACTTTAAACTGGAACGTTTTTAACTCCTCATAGTTAAAAGATTGCAAACTGGTTATTTCTCCAGTTTCAGAGTTGATATTTACTGATGACATGTGGGCTCCTTTCCTGCCACTTTCCAACAATGCATAAGTTAGTCTGGCATTCCCAAGTGTGTCTTCATCCTCTGCAGTAACTCTTTTGATGATATCCCCCACAGGACTATTCTCTTTCACGTAAATATTTATGGAATCTTCTGTGAAATGAGGTACGTTGTCATTAATATCTGAAATCTGTACAGTAATAAAAGCGGTGCCAGACAGAGGAGGACTGCCTTCATCAACAGCTTTGACTGTTACGTTGTATTCTGATTCGCTCTCTCTGTCGAGGAGTTTGGCTACTGTTAAAGAATAATAGTTTTTATAATTTGACTTCAAGTCAAAAGGGACTGAATTCGTGATTGTGCAAGTGGTGCGGCCGTTTTCACCTCCATCTTTATCACTCACCGCGAACAATGCAACCACCGTTCCAATTTTAGAATTTTCCTTTATTGGACTCATTAATGATGATATGGAGATTTCCGGAGCATTGTCGTTGATGTCGAGGACTTCGATTAACACTTTGGAATAACCACTACGTGGAGATGCGCCTTTGTCTGTCGCCCTGACGCGTAATTCGTACGCACTGTTTTCCTCGTAATCCAAATGAGCCTTCACAATGATTTCTCCAGTTTCTGGAACAATAATGAATTTGTCAGGAGAGTTCACGCTCCCTCCTTTCATTAAAGAATATTTAATCTCTGAATTTAAACCCTCGTCTAAATCGGTCGCATTGAGTTTCAGTATTGTTTTGCCTGTGGGCACATTTTCGCTGACGCTGATTTTATAAAGCGGTTTGCTGAAGGACGGCGTGTTGTCATTAACATCTATCACATTAATGAGAATGATCAAAGTGCCAGATCGAGGAGGTTTTCCTCCATCCACCGCGGTTAGTGTCAGCTTAATAACGGACTGTTTTTCTCGGTCTAAAGCTTTCTGCAGCACTAACTCAGCAGACGCGCTCTCATCTCCGTTACTGACATCGATTGAGAAATGATAATTTGGACTTAATTTATAGGTTTTCACTGAATTACTGCCAGTGTCAGCATCATGAGCAGCCGGGAGCGGATACCTCTCTCCCGTTGAAGAAGACTCGGAGATATTAAATACGTGGATCTGCTCGAGAAATAACGGCGGATTATCGTTTATGTCAAAAATGCTGATTTCAATTCGATAGATATTCATAGGATTTTCCAACAACACTTCGATATTTAAGGCACACTTCGGTAAATTAGGACAAAGCACCTCGCGGTCTATTCTGTCGTTTGCAAATAACACTCCCGTTCTTAAATTTGCCTCAAAATATTTCTTACTGTATCCTGATACAATCCGTAATCCTCGTTCTTCCATTTGCTGTGCGGGAATATTTAAATCCTTTGCGAGATTCCCAATCACGGTCCCTTTGTCCACCTCTTCAGAAACGGAGTAGGAGATCTGAGCTGCGGACCAGCCGGATAAACAAAAGAGAATGGCGCACAGCATCCAGGCACCATGTCCGTACTGTCGGCGATCCATTCTTCTGTTTCAATAAACATTCGTCCAGTCAAAACAGCATTCATCTGCGCAGGAAGGAATCATTTCCAAACCGAAGCTTTTCGGTTTCGAAATGGCCAAATAATCCACCCGTACGACATGAAAAGACTGGTTCAGTGACAGCGGAGGAGGGGTTTTTGATCATGACTGAATATGTAATATGCGCAGATGCGCGGTCTCGAGCGACATCTTGCGTTCAATTTATAGATGACAAGAGAGAAAGAGGAATAAAAAAAATGCACTGCTTGTGGCAATGAAAGAGAAAAGACGATGAAAGACACAAAACTGACTGTTACAAACTAGGAATTGCAATAATATAGGTATAACTGTAAAATAAAGAAGCTCAACAGCAATAATTATATGACATTTCACTTAATGGTGTGAAGATAAATTGATGCCAAAAGAAAAACTTTGATCACCACAATTTTGAAAAACGCATCTCTTAAAACACACACAGACTAACCATCATGTGTTTACTATCAGTTCGTTATAAATTATTGTTGTGGATATCTATTGTGAGAGATTTGTGAGAGAGATTTGTACTAGAGACTATTTTTATTATTATTGTCGTTGATGTTGTTGGTTCATCTTAAGCAGAGGAATATTGAGGCGACTTGCACACACTCTAAGAAATAAAATATTGAATTTAATTGATAAAGTTAAGGTAACTTTTTCCACATAACTTTGTCAAGTAAATGCAACACAATATTGGGATTTAAGTAATAATGTTTCATTTGATTTAATCAATGTCAATGACAATGTTGTTTTGCACTTAATAATGTTATGTGGAAAAAGTTACCTTAACTTTATCAATTAAATTCAACAATTTATGCTTAAGAGTGTATGTTTCAAGAGTGCATATCGCGGGGGGGAGGGGGGGTGTCAGATCCTCCCACACCATCAGTATCTTAGGCCACCACCACACACACACCTATTGAACGCCGCTCTTCCTGTGAACTCCCTTTCAACTTAAGAGCACAGGCCAACACCCAATTGATCTTATGCTTATGCCCCCCCCCCCCAAAAAAAAAAAAATCCAACTGTCTCTGTCTTTAATTTACTAACAGATCTTGTGAAAACATCTGCAACCATGTTTTCTGTCGGACAATACCCAATACATATTTTCCGATTCCTGTCTGTCTGCTCCACATAATGATCTGCTGGATTTTTTTGTAAAAATCTTATTCCAGCAGCTTAGCTAAAATTTCCTTTACAAATTGTGCATTTTGTGATAAAAGCATGGAATTTGGCACACATATTCTAAATTAACTAATGTTTATTTTCAGATATGGAGGCATCCTGGAGCTGACCTCTAATGAGCTACAGGGGTCAATAAAGATTTACACAAGGGTCAAAATTTAAAATAGCTCCAATCATGTTGAAAACTATACCACATTATTTGTCTGATCATAAAAATTCCTAAAAGGCATAGTTTGGACTATCTATGACTGAACGTTCTGGAGTTATGGGGTAAAAACAGCAAAAATGGTGACAAAGATCAGTTTCATTTTGTACAGGGGTTAAAAGTTAAAGTTGCTCCAATTGTGGTAAAAAGTGATGCAAATTATTGGTTGAAATAAATGGAATAGTTTTGACTGTATTGAATGTCTCCAAAGTACTTATGACATATGTTACCTCGTAACATGATAACTAAAAATGGCAGATGGTGTAAACTATTCCTTTTTAAAATGCTATTAACTCAACCAATAACTTACATTATTTTATTTTTATTTGATTTGATTCATTTATTTATTTATTTATTTATTATTATTATTATTTTATTATTATTATTATTTTTACCAAAATTGGAGCAACTTTAACTTTTGACTCCTGTACAGACTGAAACTGACCTTTGTCACCATTTTTGCTATTTTTACCCCATGACATGATCAGACACATTTTGTGGTATAGTTTTCAACATGACTGGAGCATTTTTAATTTTTGACCCCTGTGTAATTCTTTAATGACCCCTGTAGCTCATTAGAGGTCAGCTCCAGGATGCCTCCATATCGGAAAATAAACATTAGTTAATTTATAATATGTGTGCCAAATTCCATGCTTTTATCACAAAATGCACAATTTTTAATGGATATTTTAGCTAAGCTGCACCACTAATATGAAATGGTACTTAATTTCATGTTTACATCTCTTAAAGGTGTCTTGGGTTTTCAGACAAAGCAATTGCACCTGGGTTTTGGCCAAAATTGTAACAGGTGAATATTGAAGTTCACTGTCTTTTCCATTCAGTAGTTGTGTGAGATATAAACTCTCCTGTGGTCCTTGCTATCCACACGTCGACAAAGCTGCTGTTGCCTGCTTTCAAGTCTTCCAACAAATACCAGGTCCACTTTCACACAATCCAAAACGGTATCCATTTGTACTTCTTCTGCCACTTGAATCTGAAGCCCATTCAGCATCACTGTATAACACCAAGATGTCCCTCTGTCTTTCTACAGCACAGCTCTTTGTTCATTGTCCCCTTTAGGTATCATAACACATGTTTTGCTGCTGACCAGTGGTTTTCTCTGGGTCTATTGGATATTGTGATAATTTGCTTACAATCCAACTCAAATTGAGTCGTGTACAGCTCATCAAATATATCAAGCTACCCATGAGGTCACAGTATCTTCCTGCATTGACAAGATCACCATCAGCTTCAATCTTGTGTTTCTGTTCACAAGGAGTTGAACATAGTGTACAGTCTGAGATATTAAACCTTTTCAGTATTTTTGCTATGTATCTTGTCTGGTTTAGTTTGATCTCTTTTCCTTATAGTCAATACCCAAGAAATGTTTGAGTACACCAAGATTTTTCATTTTGGATTTCTCTGTTAACATTTCTTTTACACTTTTCAGTGATTCTTCATTACTTGTAGCAATGATAACATCATCAACCCACATGATCAGAATGATTCTCTCACTTCCTGTCTGTCTGCTAGACACAATGATCTGCTGGATGTTGTGTAAAAATCTTATTCCAGCTTCTCCTGGATTGTTTCAAGCCATACAATGATTTGTTGATTTTGTAGAGTAGTTTTTCATCTTTGTCTGACTTAACTTCAAATCGCCCCGGTTGCGCCATATACACTTCACAATCAGTTGGAGCGTGCAAGTCAGCACGGGGGGCATACACTGATGCCCCCCTCCCTACTACATTTTTACCCTCTGGCACTGTGGTCAGTGTGAATGTGTCATTCTACTTTAAGGATTTCATCTCATCATCTGTAGCTTTAGACTAAAACTTCGACTTAGGGGAATATACAGCCTCTTTGAATGTCTGTATCACAGCAACATATTACCCTGTAACAATAGTCAATATTTGTCAGTATTTGGTCATTACTCTCAGTACAGTCATAGTCTTTTAAATAAAGTGGACTTTCCTGTCTTTTTTAGGATATCACTTATTCATGAAAGTAGTGGGACTATTTTTACTTAGACTAACATCTCTTTGTTCTGGGGGTTTACTCTCATTTGTGACATTTTCTTTTGTTTCAGTGCTAGCCTCTTGTGACTCATCTGGACTCCCAGTGACTGTCTTGTCATGTAACGTGGGGGTCATCATGGTCATTTTGAGTAGTCTGGGTTTGATGCTCAACTACACTTTTGGTAAAGAACTTAACCAAACTGTGTTTGAGATCTTGTGTCTGGGTAATAGACCAGATATGATGGAATATATTTGTAATATCGCACAAAAAGTCCTTCATCACACCTTGACTCTAACTTCTTTTTCACAAAAAAACTCCCTCCGCTGGCCATTTATTAAAAGCACACTTCCTGTGAGCTCCCTTTCAACATAAGAGCGCAGGCCAACAATAATGATGATGATGATTCTTCTTTTTTCTTCTTATTGTTGTTGTTTTAATTTGTTTTACCAAGTGGGCATCGCTACATAAAGGACTTTTAACCTTTTAGGAAACTGAACTTAATTGTGGACTGTATAACTGTTTGCATATTTTCTCAGTACAACTAAGATGTCACACGTTAAAAAAAGGTTATTCCAAAAGAAACAGAAACAAAAGGACAATTAAACGGTATGCAGTCCTGGGTACGAAACACTCACATAACATGCTGATATTATCCAGCCATTGGAAAGGCACACTTTACTCAAAGTTTTTTTTTTTTTTTTCATTGCTGTCATTACCATACAATTTAATAGATTCACAGATGAATTTACTATTTAAAGAGGAAAAATGAGGAGAATATAATTTGGCTCTTACCTTCTCTTTGCTGGGTAAAGTCTGAGTCCTGGTAAAAGTGTCACTTCCATTTATACTGATCAGTTCTGCATCTACAGGTGGGAAAGTGGTGGGCAAAACCACGACATCGCTCTTCAGTGTGTCTGAGCTGAAACACACGTCATACTGCTGAGTAGATTTCGAGTAAGACCAGCTCCCATCAGGGTGGGTGGTGATCATTGGGGCGCTGTACCTGCTGAAACTGCCATCTGTCCTGTGGCATTTGACAGCTATTAAAGCGATGAAGCTCAGCAGAAAGATCACTGACACCGACACAATGGCGATCAGCAGATAGAGGTTCAAAACAGAGAAGCTGTCCTCCTTTATCGGCACATGTCTGAACTGAGTCTGGATGTCTGCTGTCCTTTCAACCACCACTACATCAATAGACACAGTAGTTGACAGAGAGGGTTCTCCATGATCACAAACCAGCACCACCAACGGGTGACTTTTCAGGTCATTGTCACTCATTTTCCTCTTCGTCCTGATTTCTCCACTGCTGGTTCCGATCCTGAACAGATTGCTTCCTTTGGGCTCAGAGAGATGATAAGAAAGCAGTGCGTTGTATCCAGAATCTGCATCTACAGCCCTGATCTTTGCCACAAAATATCCCACTTCAGCAGAATATGGAATGTTCTCACTGTTCACAGAGCCGTGCTCGGAATAGGGAGCCAGAATGGAGGGATTATTATCATTCTCATCCAAGATAAAAACATTCACAGTCACGTTGCTGCTGAGTGGAGGAACACCAGAGTCTGTGGCCTGAACTTTAAACTGGAACGTTTTTACCTCCTCATAGTTAAACGACTGTAAACTGATTATTTCTCCAGTCTCTGAGTTTATACTTACTCTAGAAACCAGTTGTGTGCTCTTTGGAGAACTGTCAATCACGGAGTAAGATGCTTTTGCATTTTCATTCAAATCTGAATCAAACGTCATCATTGTATGAATCGTAGTTCCCACTGGGCTGTTCTCTTTTACAAATACATTGATTATAGGTTCTGGAAATCGAGGGGGATTGTCATTTACATCAGAAACATGAACAGTAATAACACTTGTACTGGACAGAGATGGCGTCCCTTCATCTGTAGCAAAAATTGACAGATTATATTGGGAAACATTCTCTCTGTCAAGGGGCCCGTCAACCAATAACAAATAATATTTTTTATAATTAGGTTTCAATTTAAATGGCACTGAACCCGCGATCTTACAGTTGGTCAGGCCGTTTTTGCCTCCATCTTTGTCACTAATCGTCACGAGTGCAACAGTTGTGCCAATAGCAGCGTCTTCTTTCACCGGACTCATGAGTGAAGACACAGAGATTTCTGGAATATTGTCATTGACGTCAATTACTTCGACCAACACCTTACTGTGTGCGCCACGAGGAGGAGCACCTCTGTCTCGTGCTTGGACACGAATCTCATATGCCTGAGTGTCCTCATAATCAATATTCCCTTTGACAGTGAGTTCCCCTGTGTTGCTGTTCAGGGCAAATTTCTCATCGAGGCTCTGAAGTCCGCTTTCTGTGAAAGAATAGACCACGTGACCATTAACGCCTTCATCCAAATCAGTAGCGCTCAGTGTTAACAATAGGGTGCCAAAATTTGCATTTTCAACAACTTGCACTTTATAGAGAGATTTGCTGAATGAGGGCGAATTATCATTCACATCAAGTACATTGACGTTTATGTGTAAAATTCCGGTTTTTGGAGGTTTTCCACCATCTATCGCGGTCAGAGTGAGTTCAATTAAAGCCTGTTTTTCTCGATCTAACCCTTTTTGCAGCACTAACTCGGCAGTCACTCTCTGATCTCCTGTGCTGTGTATATCCAAGGAAAAATACTCATTCGGGTTTAATTTGTACGTCTTTACCGAATTAATACCGACATCTGCGTCACGAGCTATCGGCAGCGGATGCCTTTCTCCGATGTATGAAGACTCATACATGTCGACTGTTGCTGATTCTGCTAAAAAGGACGGGGCATTATCATTAATATCGGTGATTACAATTTCCATTCGATGCAGGCTGTGAGGGTTATTCAGTGTTGCCTCTATATTTAAAGAGCACCTTAATACATTTGGACAAATCTCCTCTCTGTCCACCCGCTCGCTCACAAAAAGCATTCCAGAGTCGTGATTAAAATCAAAATACCGTTTTTTATAATCAGACGTTATCCGAAGACCCGTGGAGGTCAGTTGCTGCACGCTGAGATGCAAGTCTTTAGCCAGATTTCCCACCTCGGTGCCTTTGTTCACCTCTTCTGGAACCGAATAAGATATCTGAGCAGCGCACCAGCAGCAGAGACAAAGCAGGACGACGAAAAGCGGCCAGATATGATCCCATTGTTTTCGGTGAGCCATCGCCGTTCAGTCAAAACGGTACAAATCCCTGAGAGTGCAAAATGCCATATCCTCGAAAATAAAAATGGAAAATATTTTCTATTCATCCGTGTTTAGAATCCGTTCTCTTCACGGCGTCGCTTTACTGATCGCTCTGTTCACAAAGCCCTGCCCAATGATGACGTCAATTTATATCAGCAGAGGAGGGGTTTTTGATTACCGAACACAATATATTTGGCGGTGTCCGGCGACATCTGGTGTAGCTTTTATATGGAAGCACAACCACAGAAAAAGTGGGGAAAAGCCGAATAATTTACACTGAAAAAAATGATACTTTGGATCAACTTAAAAAAAATTGATGTAATTTGTTACAGCTATGTTTTTTTTTTCTTCTTTAGTTTAGTTTTTCACAATGAATAGGTATTTCTGATTTGGTAAAGTGATTCCAGCAGATTTAAACTGGAAATCACAATTTTCCATTAGACCAATAAGTACTTTGAATGAGGTGCACTGATGTTTCACTTTTTTCAGTGTAGGGACAGTCACCAGTCAACAAGATGCTATAGTTAATGTACCCACATGCTAAAAACAGAAGAAAGTAGGATGAGGGGAATGAAGGGGAAAATAAGAAAAAGAAGAAAAATAAATTAACTGCACTAGTTTCGCCTACGATCAGCACAATGGGCAGCGAATGTATCCCTATTTAGTTATATATATATATATATGTCATTGACAAATTAGGCTTCAAAAAAGGTATTTTTATAAAGTATTTTCAGCATAGATGTAAAACATATTTTTGAGTCCAGAAAAATGTGTTTTAACAAATCTCATTTATTGAATAACATTTTTAACTGTTTCAACTCATTTTGAAACAGTATTTTCAACTGCATGACAAAAAAATGTCAGGTGGCGCATCCAAATATTTATAAAAATCTGTATACATTCCTAATCTTTATTTTAAGATTACATCTTTTGCAACTCTTCCTTAGCATGTCTACACAAGGTAACAGGTTATTATTTTATCATTGTGTTCTTTTTTCCAATAATTTACGATTTTAGCATTCTGTATGTCAGGTTTTGAGCCAAGTTAACATTCAATTTTGCCTTTAAAGACAGAAAAATAAAAACACAAATACACAAATCCAGATATTTAGTATAATAACTACATTCATCACATTAAAAAAACATTTAGTTACTTTAACATATATATATATATATATATATATATATATATATATATATATATATATATATATATATATATATATATATTTGTTTAAATTGGTTGCACCACCTGACAAATATTGGTTGTACCACCTGACATTTGTTATAATATGAAATATGCTGAACAAAAAATCATTTATAATAGTAACATATGTTCTAGTCATAGGTCTCTATTTAAGTGTTCTTAAATAGAGATATTTAATGCACAGTTAACTGCATTCTCACATTGTTGGGAGAGTTAGGTTCAACGTTGTTCTTGTTGGGAGAGTTAGGTTCAAGTTCTTCTGAGGGTTCATTTGACTTGGGTGTAAAATTCAATATTTCCTCAATGGCTCTTTTTCTGTCCCGGTGCTTTTTTTGATCTTGTTGATCTTGTTGTCCACTGTTGCCTATTTTTTTCTGTTCTTGCTTAGAGAATTGGCCGATAGGGGGCTTCACAATTTTCCCTTCTCTCTTCCTCCTCAGATAGCTATACAACACAACACCTAATAAGCTGACAAATTTCCATTTAAGAATGTGGAAGTTGTAATATAATAATAAATGTAAAATGGACTATGTATAGATGTATTACCTCTCTTTTCTTTTTGCAAGATATGCTTCCCTTGCAGCCGGATCATTATTAATACGCGCCCTGTGTCGTGCCGACTTTTCTTTATTTGATAGTGGCATCTAAAATGTACAAATTACAATATGAAATGTTTTAAAGTGTATAATATCTTTACATTTAAACTACAAAATATTTTATAGTTTCATGGATAATCTTAGAGCTTTGAATAGCATTATATAGTACATTCCTTACAGTTGTGCCACCTGAGTAGCTGGTTGCACCACCTGACTATTGCAGCTAATCTCAAATAAGCAGGCTTCTGTTTGGATGCTAGCATTAGCTTCTACCAATAGCATGAAGTTCAAATGGACCACTTTTTTTTTTTTTTTAAATAAGAGTTTTATGATAAAATATAATTTCATGAGTTTTACATTGGTTGTACCACCTGACATGAAAGGTGTATCAGCATACGTATGAGTTGAAAGTAGTTATTTTTATTATTATTTGACAGAGATCTACAAAAATTTTTAGCTTAGTCCAAACAGTCACTTAGGGTCCTCTGGCTGATGGAATGTCCTCTTTACAGCTGTTGTCTCTTCATTTCAAAATAAAAGTCATACGTTTATGGTTGCGCCACCCTGATATTTAGGAAATGTAAATTGTTGGACAAAAGCTTTAAAGATTTTTTACAACTTTAAAAACAAATGATATTAGAAATAAAAACATAATCAAAAAGATTTTAAACACAAAACAATGCCATAGTGTTTCATTTTGACTTTATCATTGTCAAAATAACATTTTTATTAGTTTTCTTAGTCTGCTCTCTTGTTCGGACAGTTGCAACACCTGACATCTTGGAGGTTTGAGAGGCCAAGACATAGAACAATATTACCATATATATATATATATATATATATATATATATATATATATATATATATATATATATATATATATATATATATATATATATATATATATATATATATATATATATATATATATATATATATATTAGTTCTAAACTTCATAATTCATCGATCTGTTGAATTTGAACAAAAACCTCATGGTTTATTGTGGTTAAAATAGGAATGCTTGGGCGTTCTATTTATTTATTTATTTATTCACGCATTTGATGTGCATTTCCTTTGAATAAGATGATTCAGGATGTATAGGACAGCACAAAACTTAATGGAAATATTTAACATTCACATAAGATGATCTTAGCAAGATTCTATCTCTGCAGGTACATTTAGAATAAATAGCAATGTTCCAGCAAGGAATTCTCCATCACCGTCCAAGATATCTGTTAAATGATTTCTTTGAAATTTTACCATAACTAATAGCTGCAGAATAACACAGGACATTTTCAGGACCATGGACAGCGTGCCAATATACTGTGTCATCATGAGGCAGATCGACAAGGGGGGGGGGGGCGGTATCATAGGAGGGCACTTGATCTATTTATTTATTTATTTTATGTTTGTTTTGGGTGGGGGTGTAATGATGCGGAGCAACAGACACCCACACGGCAGTAATGTAGAACTTAAAGCTGTGTCTCACAAACTGGGTAAACTAAAGCATTTGTTTTGCTGAAACAGAACAACCCTGCTATTGTACACAAGTATTTTGGTTGTTGAACTCTGAGAAAGCAAAAACGGGAAGGAGAAGCTTGAACAACAAACCATAATTATATAAACAACAAACACACACCAACCTGATTTCGTCACGGGAGCACAAAAAAAAGACATGAGACTGGGCTGCGCGCGTGCACACACACACACACGCACGCACACACACACACACACACACACACACACACACACACACACACACACACACACACACACACACACACACACACACACACACACACACACACACACACACACACACAAAATAAGAAGTCAAGCCAAGTTCATCCTGTATTTCATGTTTTGTAGTAATCATTGCCAAGAGAAACCAGCTAAACAAAACTATGCACGCAGCTAACAGCAAATGCAAAGCAAACATAATGACCATATTCTCTGCAATTTTGCATAAACTAATATGGAAAAATGTTTGTGCTGCCATGTTGCCAATACATTCCTCAGGCAGATTCACCATTCAACTTGTCAGCAAACAAAAGCCTTTACATAAACAAAACACAAACAAAACACAAACTACAAAGAACACATGGACTGTTGCACTTAAAACATTGTTAATATAGTGCCATGAACACCAGCATGTTGAGATAAGAGAATATTTTTACTGTGGCTGGAGTATGATGTTGGGTAAATATATTATTTCAGAATCTGTAAATGTTCGACAACATCAAGCACATACAAAAGAAGTTTTTACATCAAAGTTATTGAGGAGGTTTGATTGTACTCTTTATGTGTGGTTTTACATGACTTGATAAGAAGTAAGTCAAGGTAGATAGAAAAATCAAACAGTCAGCCTCAAAAACTGCCAAATCACAATCAAATGTCATCATGAAATTTGCAGGCTTGTGCTAATTCAAAGAGTACTACAGGTGCAGCTGTGTTTATGCATGCTTGATTATAACTAGTTCAGTTATGCTACTGGCTGATTAATTGGAAGTTTTTTGTCAAGTCGGGGCTGGGAGCACATGATGGTGCCATGTGTTCCTGCAGAAACCACACCATGGAACTGTACTGAACACTGGGATGGCACCACCCACACAGACAACCATAGACACAGACAACAGGTAACTCAAACGTATTTGTAAAAAAGTATTTGTCTGATGTAGACAGGTCAAAGGTGGGTTTCCCCTTGGCCTTCACCAGCTTCTGTGCTTTTCAAAACTGCAGCACCTGCATGTTGACTCATGCACAGAGAATGGTGCCAACCAAAAGGCTCTGAGTATCATTTTCAAACAGAGATAAGTGTCAAAGTATTCCAAAAATCCATGGTGAGCCCACACAAACACAAGAAAAAAAAAATGGAAACACCAATACATACAAATATCACATCAGTTTTAGACATGAGGTAATAATAATGTTTTTCAATTCCTCTTAAAACCTTTTAATTGATAACTTTTCAAATAAAACTTTGCAAGTGTACTCCATAACTGACAATCACACCTTACTCGGAAAACCCACAAAATCAATGTTTTTTGAATAATAATGGACAACACATGGTGAGAACAAATATTCAGCACCAAGGATAGCGACACCCAAACATGCAGAGTCAACCCAAACCAATCTCACGCCAGTTCATATCTCAAAAAGTGATTTAATCTATTAATTCAAACAATTACAAGTCAACCTAAAGCCCGATGAAACACATGATATGAAAATGTACTTAAACAGTAAAAGTTTAATGATTATATTCAACATAAAAAAAGAAAAAAACATGAAAATGATACCATTGTGTTCTTACCTTATCTTTATTAGGTAATGTCTGTGTCTTGGTAAAAGTGTCACTTCCATTTATACTGATCAGTTCTGCATCTACAGGTGGAAACTGTGTAGGGAAAACCACGACATCGCTCTTCAGTGTGTCTGAGCTGAAACACACATCATACTGCTGAGTAGATTTAGAGTAAGACCAGCTCCCATCAGGGTGGGTGGTGATCATTGGGGCGCTGTACCTGCTGAAACTGCCATCTGTCCTGTGGCATTTGACAGCTATTAAACTGATGAGGCTCAGCAGAAAGATCACTGACACCGACACAATGGCGATCAGCAGATAGAGGTTCAAAACAGAGAAGCTGTCCTCCTTTATGGGCACATGTCTGAACTGAGTCTGGATGTCTGCTGTCCTTTCAACCACCACTACATCAATAGACACAGTAGCTGACAGAGAGGGTTCTCCATGATCACAAACCAGCACCACCAACGGGTGACTTTTCAGGTCATTGTCACTCATTCTCCTCTTCGTCCTGATTTCTCCACTGCTGGTTCCGATCCTGAACAGGTTATTTCCTTTTGGCTCAGAGAGGTGATAAGAAAGCAGTGCGTTATATCCAGAATCTGCATCTACAGCCCTGATCTTTGCCACAAAGTATCCCACTTCTGCAGAATATGGAATGTTCTCACTGTTCACGGAGCTGTGCTCGGAGTAGGGAGCAAGAATGGAAGGATTATTATCGTTCTCATCCAGGATAAAAACGTTCACAGTCACGTTGCTGCTGAGTGGAGGAACACCAGAGTCTTTGGCCTGAACTTTAAACCGGAATGTTTTTAACTCCTCATAGTTAAAAGACTGTAAACTGATTATTTCTCCAGTCTCTGAGTTGATGTTTACCACTGTAGAAAGTGACACTAAGTTATTTTCACTGACTAGTGAATAGCTCACCTGAGCATTTTCTCCAGTGTCAGCATCAGTTGCTGATACCGTTTCCAAAACAGTCCCCGTTGGACTGTTTTCTTTCACATACATGTTAATTACAGTTTGTAAAAATAAAGGTGAGTTGTCATTTACATCAGAAATCTGTATATTTACGACACTTGTGTTAAAGAGAGGTGGTTTTCCTTCATCTGTAGCTTTAATCGTGATGTCATACTGGGAAGTTTCTTCCCTATCTAAAGGCACACCGATAACAATATAATAATAATTTCTATGATTTGTTTCTAATTTAAACGGGAGCGTGTTCGTTATTTCACACTTTACTTCGCCGTTTTTACCTCCGTCTCTATCGAGAACAGAAACGAGCGCTACGGCGGTACCGATTTCGGCATCCTCCCTTACGGTGCTGAGAAGTGACGTCACCATGATATCAGGCGCATTGTCATTTAAATCCACCACCTCCACTAACACTTTGCACTGAGCTGTCAGGGGGGGCTGGCCTTTGTCCGTGGCCTGTACACGAATTTCGAAAGCAGAATTCGTTTCAAAATCTATTTTCCCTTTCACGGTTATTATTCCTGTTTCAGGATTAATTTCAAAGCGCTCCAACACTTCCTCTTGATCCCTTTGATTCAGTGAATATGAAATCTCTTTGTTCGTCCCCTCATCGGCGTCTGTTGCAGACACAGTCAGCAGCGTGGTGCCAACGGGAGAATTTTCCGTTATGCTTGTTTTGTACAGCGTCTTGGAAAACATGGGGATATTATCATTGATATCTAAAACATTAATTATTATCTCCGACGTGCCTGATTTGGGAGGTATTCCTCCGTCTACAGCTGCAAGTGTGAGTTTAATAAGAGGCTGCTTTTCTCGATCTAAAGCTTTTTGAAGGACCAGCTCGGCCGAAACCCTCTCTCCTTTGTGTACTGTTAAAGAAAAATGTTCGTTCGGATTGATTTTGTATGTGTTCACACCATTTTTCCCCACATCTGCATCATAAGCCGTGGGTACAGGGAATGTAGCTCCAGGCAATATGCTCTCAGCTATGTCGATATTTTGTGATTTGGCGCTGAAAGAAGGGTAATTATCATTTACGTCAAGAATTTTAACTTCAATCCGATAGAGCTTCAGAGGATTATTGACGACAGCCTCCACATTTATTGAGCATTTAGCAGCTTTGGCGCACAGTTCCTCTCTGTCTATTCTCTGACTGACGTAGAGAAAACCCGTTTTCAGATTTACCTCAAAATATTTCTTCTTTGATCCTGTAACAATCTGAAAGCTGCGTGACTCCAAGTCCTGTACAACAAGGTTTAGATCCTTTGCGATATTTCCAACAGAATATCCAAGGTTTACCTCCTCTGAAACGGAATAAGAGAGCTGCCCGGATGCAGAGTCACAGATTAAGCCCAGGACAAAAAACACGAGATATATCCAAAGAATGGTCCTTCTTCTCAGTGGATGCATCATTCCAAGAAAGAGCTGCGAATATATTGACGTATCATTCGATTAAATCGGCCATAGAGATGGTTTAAAGTCCAGTAAAACACGCTTCGCTCTGCGTCTCATTTGAACAAAGCACGGAGGGGAAAAAAGAAAAAAAAAGAATGGCCTTTGAATGTAGGAGGGACTTCATCGCAGCGT
Source organism: Thalassophryne amazonica (assembly GCF_902500255.1). NCBI lineage: Eukaryota > Metazoa > Chordata > Actinopteri > Batrachoidiformes > Batrachoididae > Thalassophryne > Thalassophryne amazonica. The sequence goes on from NC_047113.1 coordinate 30,713,595, forward strand.
CATACGGGGGATGTTACAGTCTAGAGTGTCTCCATGTGGACATAGAAAGAACTGCAGTACTTTTGTGCAGTCTTAAAAATCAACAGAATTTAAAGTATACCTGTCAGGAACAGGTGATAAAACAACAACTCACATCTTTCTTCATCATCGGGGCCTGAAAATGGAACCTTGGAGAGGATGCTAGGAATTTCAGCACCATGGACAGAACACAGCATTAAATTATACTGACTGGTAATGAGGCCATCAAACAACTATAGAACTCTTAGAGAGTGCATACCTTTACAAAGACACATCACTACTCTATTTATTAGTCTTTCACGTTTAAGTGTTGGTGAGGAAGCTATTTCACAAATATAAATGTGATATGTATAAAAGGAAGAAACCATTTAAAGATGAAGGTAGCTCTGTATTTGTCACAAAATGCAACCAAACAGTTCTTAACCCAAGACCTTTCCAACAGATCTTACAGAAGCCTCCTTATAACATTTTGACATATGCTCCTGACAAGCAACAATATATACGAGCAAACATGGGGCCACCATTGAAGTAATTATATAAGTTGATCAAACATTATTGCTATAAAACAAAATATTGTTTTTGGTTCTTTCAAAGTTTTTGCATGTTTAACTTCATATATATATATATATATATATATTTTTTTTTTCCAACCAGGGCATGATGCCAGTCTATATCGCAGGGCCACATGAAAAAACTGAGTTACACCTATGGTCCATTTAAAGTTTCTAATTCACCTGATCTGCATGACTTTCGAAGTGGGATAATGACAGAGCACCCACAGGCAACCCACACAAACACTTCACAGAAAGGACCAGATGGGAAGCGACCCCACAACCTTCTCACTGGGGGCCAACAGTGCTAGTCATTAAGCTGCCAAGACCAAGTCACACAATATTAAACTTAAAAAAAAGAAAAAATCATAAGAACTAATACTGACAACTGTGTTATTTAATTGCAGTTTCCTATGCAATGATATTTTGAAGTGTGCAACTTCATATACGTTTGTGAAAGTAGATTTTAGATACACTCACCTCGTCTTTACTGGGTAAAGTCTGAGTCCTGTTAAAAGTGTCTCCTCCATTTATGCTGATCAACTCCGCATCTACAGGAAGAAATGGAGTGGGAAATCCAACTATGTCACTCTTCAGTGTGTCTGAGCTGAAACACATGTCATACTGCTGAGTTGATTTAGAGTAAGACCAGCTCCCATCAGGGTGGGTGGTGATCATTGGGGCACTGTACTGGCTGAAACTGCCATCTGTCCTGTGGCATTTGACAGCTATTAAACTGATGAGGCTCAGCAGAAAGATCACTGACACCGACACAATAGCGATCAGCAGATAGAGGTTCAAAATAGAGAAGCTGTCCTCCTTTATGGGCACATGTCTGAACTGAGTCTGGATGTCTGCTGTCCTTTCAACCACCACTACATCAATAGACACAGTAGCTGACAGAGAGGGTTCTCCATGATCACAAAGCAGCACCACCAACGGGTGACTTTTCAGGTCATTGTCACTCATTCTCCTCTTAGTTCTGATTTCTCCACTGCTGGTTCCGATCCGGAACAGGTTGTTTCCTTTGGGCTCAGATAGGTGATAAGAAAGCAGTGCATTGTACCCAGAATCTGCATCTACAGCCCTGATCTTTGCCACAAAGTATCCAGCTTCTGCAGAATAGGGAATGTTCTCACTGTTCACAGAGCCGTGCTCCGAATAGGGAGCAAGAATGGAGGGATTATTATCATTCTCATCCAGGATAAAAATGTTCACAGTCACGTTGCTGCTGAGTGGAGGAACACCAGAGTCTGTGGCCTGAACTTTAAACTGGAACGTTTTTAACTCCTCATAGTTAAAAGACTGCAAACTAATTATATCTCCAGTTTCAGAGTTGATGTTTATCATCGCTGCTGTCATCAATACATTTCTGCTATTGTGTAATATTGAGTAGTACACTTTGCTATTTTCCTCAATGTCAGCATCACTTGCAGACACCGTTTTTAAAATAATACCAACATCATTGTTTTCCTTTACATACACCTTAATTATTGGTTCTGAAAATATTGGCTTGTTATCATTTACATCTGAGATGTGCACATTAATAGTTGTGGTACTGGACAGAGGTGGGCTGCCTTCATCTGATGCAGTGATGATAATGTTATATTGAGAGACACTTTCTCTGTCAAGAGGCTCCTGTACCACCAATGAATAGTAATTTTTATAGCTTGACTCCAGTTTAAAAGGAACATTATTCACAATTTTGCTGTGCACTACACCATTTTTGCTTCTATCTTTATCGAGCACTGAAACAAGTGCAAGGGCTGTTCCAATGGGTACATCCTCTTTTATTGTATTTAAGAGAGATGTAACAGTAATTTCAGGTGCATTATCATTGACGTCTAAAACTTCAATTAATAACTTAGCATGTGAATTGAGTGGAAAAGGGGATGCATCACTTGCTTGAACTTGAATCTCAAAAGCATTATTCTCTTCAAAATCAATATTCATTTTATTTGTTACTGTGCCTGTATTTTCATCTATAGAAAACAGATGGTTTTGACTTCTCTGACCCACATCACTGAATGAATAAAATATTTGTCCATTCTGGCCTTCATCTAAATCAGTAGCATTTAATGTTATTATTGATGTGCCAATTGCTGCATTCTCATACACACTTGCTTTATACAGATTTTTACTGAAAACAGGAGGATTATCATTGATGTCCAACACATTTACTATAATATTCATGCTGCCTGATTTAGGAGGAGTTCCTCCATCTACTGCTGTCAGTGTGAGTCGAATTAATGACTGTTTTTCTCTGTCTAGACCTTTTTGAAGAATTAATTCCGGAGTAACCCTCTCTTCCTTATGTGTAGACAAAGAGAAATGCTCGTTTGGACTCAGCTTGTAGGCATTTATAGAATTTTTACCGACGTCTGCATCATGAGCTGAATGCAGGGGGAATTTTGCGCCGATTGCTGTGATTTCTGTAATATTTATGACCTGTGATGCGCTGGCAAACGTCGGAGAATGATCATTTACATCCAAGATGATCATTTCAATACGGTACAGATTCAGAGGACTGTTAAGAACTGCTTCGACATCGAGGGAGCATTTTGGTTCATTGCCGCAGAGTTCCTCTCTGTCTATTCTCTCATTAACATAGACAAACCCAGTTTGTAGATTCACCTCGAAATATTTCTTCTTTGTTCCAGCCACGATTTGGAACATTCGGGACTCCAAATCCTGCACATTTATATTCAGATCTTTGGCGATATTTCCAACATGGGTTCCTAGGTTTACCTCCTCTGAGACGGAATAAGACAGCTGTCCACACATCGCATCCCAGCAAAAATCCAGCAGCACGATCGAGACATAAATCCACACAGAGCTCTTTCTTCCCGACAAATGCATAATTCCATCCATCCACGCAGACAAAGTAAGCAGCAGTTTGGACAATATCTTCTGAATAAGTCAGTACAGCCAGGAAACGAAATACCCAAACTCACGATGCCTAAATATGCAGTCAGAAGAGCACATTGCTCTTTGTCGTCCGCCTTGTCTTTGTCACAAAGACCCGAGAAATACCGTGATCCATTTAAATGTGGGTGGAATTCAGAATCATACAGGGAAAAAAAAAAAAAAAAAAAAAAAATCAGATGTAACGGTCTATAACGTCCCCAAGTGGACAAAAAGAGTTACTACATTCAGTTTCCACCCCAGCTTTGCATTCTCTATTTCCTTCTTTTTTTTCTGAAAACGATCAAAACTGCACAAATATCACCACGACAGAATATTTTACCTTGTTGATAACTGTTTAATTATTTAAATTTGAGCAACATGCTTTTTCTATTAAAACAATTGAAGGTTGAGGCTATAATGACACAACCAACCAGGGTTTAAAGGTTTGTGAAATAAATATATAAATCGAAAAAAGTTGAATACTACAACTAGTACAATAGAAGAGGAAGAAGAAGAAGAAGAAGAAGAAGAAGAAGAAATACATTTTCAAAAATATGGACCCCTTTTTGGCTTTTCCATAATAGAGTAAACCGTAGCCCTTTGACACAGGTTTAAACAGTTTACGCATCGAATATAGGAGCAAAGTGTAATTAGAACAGTTACAAACAATTGGCGCATTACATAATTTTGGAAATGAAGACTATTTACATTTGTTTTCTTTCCTTCAGTATAGTTGGAAAATGCTGTATAGACTAAATAAAAATGTTATGGCCACAGAAAGAACAAAATGAGATAAGGAATCAGTAACTCCTCACTGCAGTTGTAATATTTTTGTATAAACTTAGTTAATGGAGTCCTAAAAACTGATATCACAACCTGGTCTCACCTGCATGGCGTCTTTTTTTTTCCCCCAACAAAAAAACTTATAGTTGAAAAAAATTGCAAGCAATTATCTTAATAATAAATCAGAACAATGGTATGCTTAATTTTCTAGAGTGATTACATTCTTACCTTGTCCTTGCTGGGTAAAGTCTGAGTCCTGGTAAACGTGTCACTTCCATTTATACTAATCAGTTCTGCATCTACAGGTGGAAACGGTGTGGGAAAAACCACAACATCGCTCTTCAGTGTGTCTGAGCTGAAACACACGTCATACTGCTGAGTAGATTTAGAGTAAGACCAGCTCCCATCAGGGTGGGTGGTGATCATTGGGGCGCTGTACCTGCTGAAACTGCCATCTGTCCTGTGGCATTTGACAGCTATTAAACTGATGAGGCTCAACAGAAAGATCACTGACACCGACACAATAGCGATCAGCAGATAGAGGTTTAAAACAGAGAAGCTGTCCTCCTTTATCGGCACATGTCTGAACTGAGTCTGGATGTCTGCTGTCCTTTCAACCACCACTACATCAATAGACACAGTAGCTGACAGAGAGGGTTCTCCATGATCACAAACCAACACCACCAACGGGTGACTTTTCAGGTCATTGTCACTCATTCTCCTCTTAGTTCTGATTTCTCCACTGCTGGTTCCGATCCGGAACAGGTTGTTTCCTTTGGGCTCAGATAGGTGATAAGAAAGCAGTGCATTGTACCCAGAATCTGCATCTACAGCCCTGATCTTTGCCACAAAGTATCCAGCTTCTGCAGAATAGGGAATGTTCTCACTGTTCACAGAGCCGTGCTCGGAATAGGGAGCAAGAATGGAGGGATTATTATCATTCTCATCCAGGATAAAAACGTTCACAGTCACGTTGCTGCTGAGTGGAGGAACACCAGAGTCTGTGGCCTGAACTTTAAACTGGAAAGTTTTTATCTCCTCATAGTTAAAAGACTGCAAACCAATTATGTCTCCAGTCTCAGAATTAATGTTTATCATTGAATAAAGCGGGAAAGCATTATCGACCTTATCTGAAACACTGTAACTCACTTGCCCATTTTCATTCATGTCATTGTCAAATGCGGACACTGTTTGCAGTACGGCTCCTACGGCACCATTTTCCTTCACGTAAATATTCACGTGTGGCGACAAGAAACGAGGTGCGTTATCATTAACGTCAGAAACGTGCACAGTAATTATATTTGTGGTAGACAGAGGGGGGATTCCTCCGTCTGTCGCTGTTATGGTGACGTTATAAGCAGAGACACTCTCTCTGTCTAATGTCCCATCAACTACAAACGAGTAATAATTCTTATAGGTCGTTTCCAGTTTAAAGGGAGCGACACCTTCTATTACGCAGCGGACTTCTCCATTTTCCCCTCCATCCTTATCCAACACGGACACAAGCGCAACAACAGTTCCCACTTTCGCGTCCTCCTTTACTGTATTCAGCAGTGACGTCACTGTGATTTCAGGTGAGTTGTCGTTCACATCCACAACTTCTACGAGCACTTTACAGTGCGTGGACATCGGAGGTTGGCCTTTGTCGCTGGCTTGTGCACGAATCTCAAACGCATGATGTTTTTCAAAGTCCACGTTCCCTTTAACTGTCAGTGTGCCTGTGTTTGGATCCAAGTGAAACATCTGCAGCACGTCATCCTGTTCTTTTGTGCTCAGTGTGTATGTGATCTCTTTGTTTGCGCCTTCATCCGCGTCGGACGCATTTAAAGTCAATACAGTGGTTCCTATAGGCGCATTTTCAAATAATCGAGCTTTGTATAGTGGCTTTGAAAATACTGGTGTGTTATCATTATTATCCAAAACGTTTATTAGAATTTGTGATATTCCAGACTTCGGTGGGCTTCCATCGTCTAACGCTGTTAAAATCAGCTCGATGAGAGGCTCCTTTTCTCTGTCTAACGCTTTTTGTAACACGAGCTCGGTGGAAATGCTCTCCCCGTCTTTGCTTACAGCTAAGGAAAAATGTTCATTTGAGCTCAATTTATACGCACTGATGCCATTCTTTCCTATATCTGCATCGTAAGCTTGCAGCAGGGGGAACCTAATTCCAGGCAGCGTGCTCTCAGCAATGTCTATGCTCTGTGATTTTTCATTGAAATATGGAAAATTATCATTAATGTCAAGAATGTTAATCTCTATCCGATACAGCGTCAGCGGCTCGTTTATCACAGCCTCCATATTTACGGCGCATTTTGCAGCTTTTCCGCACAGCTCCTCTCTGTCTATTCTCTCGGTAACGTGGAGCGCACCCGTCTTTGTGTTTACCTCAAAATATGCTTTCCTTGATCCAGCAACAATCTTAAATAGGCGGGATTCCAGCTCGTGGACTTTAAAATTGAGATCCTTTGCAATATTTCCAACAAATGTGCCGGGGTTTGCCTCCTCTGAGATGGAATATGCGAGCTGAGCAGACGCAGCATCCAAGCAACAATCCAGCAGCGTCAGTGTTAAGTAGATCCATGTGACACTCGAAAAAGGCATAGTTCTGTCCACCGAAAGCATGCAGGTTATTCCTCTTTTAAGTAATGCAGAAAAAGGCGCCGTGTTTCATCGTGTTTCCACAGCTGGCGCACTGAATGTGCTGTCGACTGAGGTCTCTTTGTTCCAAAGCCTTGCGATCTGCCCCTAGGAGGGGTTCTGGACTCCAGACACGTATTAAAGTGACGGTCTACACTGCCACCTCATGGTGACTATCTTCAGTTGCACGTCCAGGTTGGATCGTACATAACTCTTAATATCATATTAATTCGAAATAAATGACAAACCAGAAAACTAGAAAGATGACACCTTCTAAAAATTACACACGTTCACATTTCAGGCAACCCAATAAAATGGTGTAGATTATGCTTGTTTTCATCTTTTTAAACATGATCTGGTTATTAACACTGCATTTCTAAGTTTATTAACTGAAACACTATCATAAACGCTTTATTTTATTTGAAAATATTGTGTTTTTGTTAGGTTTCTTATATCTGAAATTTTCTTGCAGAAACAACAGAACTGCAAACAAAACAGATTAACCTCAATTGCTTTCTTTTTGTGAAGGTGTTCCTGCTAGAAAAGTTCAAGAATTGGTAGGAGAGGTCACTTTCGATAATATAGTCCAATAAATAATTAACAGAAGTTTAATAATATAGAAATTTGCTCAAGTTCATTGCTACTTCATTAAAAGAGATATCCATGCACGTTAGATTATATTTATGTAATTATGCGATGAAAATGTGTTACATTGGCAAGTAAAGAACCAACTAAATGGTGGTTGCTAGAGAGAGAGAGAGAGAGAGAGAGAGAGAGAGAGAGAGAGAGAGAGAGAGAGAGAGAGAGAGAGAGAGAGAGAGAGAGAGAGAGCAGTTAGTCTTAGTTGGTTTCTGCAGTTCAGTAAAAAGGGAATTAATTATTTATTTTGTGTAGTTTCTATTCCAACTCACTTCCGTATTTTGAAGTTAAATTGTTGTGTTTTCTCAGATTTGACCAAATGGCAAACGCCACCTCAAATATTTTATAACTGAGCTCCACTGATTCACAAAGTACATAAGCTATAAAAAAAAAACACAAAGTACATAAAAAGTGAATAATTGTTATGTTTTGTGCCTCAAACATTTTATATCTGAACTCCACTGTTTCAAAAAGGACATAACCTACATAAACTAGATAAAAAGTGAATACCTGTTACGTTTTGTGCACAGGACAGAAAGACGATAGATAGATAGATAGATAGATAGATAGATAGATAGATAGATAGATAGATAGATAGATAGATAGATAGATAGATAGATAGATAGATAGATAGATAGATAGATAGATAGATAGATAGATAGATAGATAGATAGATAGATAGATAGATAGATAGATAGATAGATAGATAGATAGATAGATAGATAGATAGATAGATAGATAGATAGATAGATAGAGCAAATTATCAGTGCAGTTATGTTTCAGAACCGCGGACAGCGCCACTTGCTGTCTGGAAACAGTGAGTGTAACAGAATTGCAAAGAATAGCGAATGTTTTTTTTTGGGGGGGGGGGGGGGGGGGCAGTACTGGTATGAGGGAAAAACGCCGAAGTGTCACTCCAAAGATGGACTTTCTTGCTTCAACTGCTTCACCCCGAAGACAAAACCCAAGTGTGACAATGTTTTTTTTTTTTTTTTTTTTTTTTTTTTTTTATCCTTTCCTGGGCAAGTGCTCTGCAATGGTTCATAACAGTCACTACTGCCAAAGACAACAGCATCAACACTCCCAATTTTTGGACTCTTTCAAAAGCACTACAATATACGTCGCAAGGCCTTTGACACACTTACTGTTGTTAACCATATGTCACTTTGTCTTGGACAAATATTATCACCCAAGTCTTTCTCACAAGAACAGTGTGGGCATGTCTTACACAGCAAGACTCTGTCAGTGGGCATGTCTCACAAAGGAAACAAGTAAATCAGAAAAGACATGCACATTCAGGATGTATAAAAAAGGCTTGCTGGATCAAAAAAGAAAGATCATAGCCAAAAAATCCGCACAACCTGAAGGTTTTATTAGATACAATAGCTTTATTAGGTATTAGCTTTATTTTGTACTTAATAAAGCTTTTTGCATGGGAGCGTTCAGGATGTGGGTTTTTTTTGGGGGGGGGGTTGATCAGAGGAAACAAAATATCAACTTCTCAGTATAAATGTTAAAAATGACTATTTCTGACCTCAAAAAGGTGGTCAACATAGCCAAACCTGACACACATATGTAAATTATTACATTATTTTCAATCAAAACCTGCAAATGAACAACAGAAGAAGAAGAAGAAATGGATTTTTAGAGCACATGCTTTAAAGTGATACCTCACATTTACGTTCCCAGCCAAGGCCAGGATCAATTTTGTTACAACTGGGAACACTGAAGCAATGAAGATTGGCTCAGTGTTCCAAGTTGTGTCCATGCTCCCTGTCTGTGTCCTTGGACACAGACAGGGAGCATGAGAGAGACTGGAGCCCAGGTCTTATTGGCAGGCCACCTCCTTATTCCACTGCACTACCTGCTATACAAAAGGATCTTGGTTATAAAGCACAATGTAAAAGTGAACAAAGTTACATATTAGTTAGACTTACCATGTCTTTGCTGGGTAAAGTCTGAGTCCTTGTAAAAGTGTCACTTCCATTTATACTGATGAGTTCTGCATCTACAGGTGGAAACGGTGTGGGGAAAACCACGACATCGCTCTTCAGTGTGTCTGAGCTAAAACACACGTCATACTGCTGAGTAGATTTAGAGTAAGACCAGCTCCCATCAGGGTGGGTGGTGATCATTGGGGCACTGTACCTGCTGAAACTGCCATCTGTCCTGTGGCATTTGACAGCTATTAAACTGATGAGGCTCAGCAGAAAGATCACTGACACTGACACAATGGCGATCAGCAGATAGAGGTTTAAAACAGAGAAGTTGTCCTCCTTTATCGGCACATGTCTGAACTGAGTCTGGATGTCTGCTGTCCTTTCAACCACCACTGCATCAATAGAAACAGTAGCTGACAGAGAGGGTTCTCCATGATCACAAACCAGCACCACCAACGGGTGACTTTTCAGGTCACTGTCGCTCATTCTCCTCTTAGTCCTGATTTCTCCACTGCTGGTTCCGATCCTGAACAGGTTGTTTCCTTTAGGCTCAGAGAGGTGATAAGAAAGCAATGCATTGTATCCAGAATCTGCATCTACAGCCCTGATCTTTGCTACGAAATATCCAGCTTCAGCAGAATATGGAATGTTCTCACTGTTCACGGAGCCGTGCTCAGAATAGGGAGCAAGAATGGAGGGATTATTATCGTTCTCATCCAGGATAAAAATGTTCACAGTCACGTTGCTGCTGAGTGGAGGAACACCAGAGTCTGTGGCCTGAACTTTAAACTGGAAAGTTTTTAACTCCTCATAGTTAAAAGACTGTAAACTCGTTATTTCTCCAGTATCTGAGTTGATGTTTATCATTGCAGCCGCCATCAATGCATGATTATTATTTTGCAAAATTGAATAGGTCACATGACTATTTTTGCCAACATCAGCATCACTTGCTGACACAGTTTCAATAATGACTCCAAATTCACTGTTCTCTTTCACATATATATTGACTAACTCATCTGGGAACACAGGTTTGTTATCATTTACATCAGATACGTCCACAGTAATAATCCTGGTGCTGGAAAGAGGTGGGCTGCCCTCATCAGTCGCCCTGATGCTGATTTCATATTCAGATACGGTTTCTCTGTCAAGAGACCCGTCCACCACCAGTGCATAGTAATTCTTATAATTTGATTCCAGTTTAAAAGGGACATTGTTTGCAATTTTGCTGTGCACCACGCCATTTTTACCTCCATCTTTATCCAGCACTGAAACAAGAGCAATTACTGTACCAATGGCAGCATCCTCTTTAACTGTGTTTATATGCGATGTAAAAGAAATTTCAGGAGGATTATCATTAACGTCTAAAACTTCAATCAGTAATTTAGCATGTGAAGTTAGTGGAGAAGAAGCACCGTCACTGGCTCGAACTTGCAGCTCAAAAGCATTATTCTCTTCAAAGTCAATGCTTTTGCTGTTTGTTATAGTCCCAGTATTTCGATCAATAGCAAACACATCACTTTGTTTCTTTCGTCCAACCTCACTGAAGGAGTAAAATATTTGTCCGTTCAGACCTTCATCTAAATCAGTTGCATTCAGAGTTATTATTGATGTTCCAATTGCTGCATTCTCATACACACTTGCTTTATACAGTGTTTTACTGAAAACAGGAGGATTATCATTGATGTCCAACACATTCACTATAATATTCATGCTGCCTGATTTAGGAGGAGTTCCTCCATCTATTGCTGTCAGTGTGAGTCGAATCACGGACTGTTTTTCTCTGTCTAAACCTTTTTGTATAATTAATTCAGGCGTTACCTTGTCTCCTTTAGGTGCAATAAGAGAGAAGTGTTCATTTTGACTCAGCTTGTAGGTATTTACAGAATTTTTACCGACGTCTGCATCGTGAGCTGAATACAGGGGGAATTTTGCTCCCATCGCTGTGATCTCGGTGATATTGATTATCTGTGACTGGCTTTCGAACAACGGAGAATTATCATTTGCATCCAAGATTACTATTTCAATACCATACAGCTTTAAAGGGTTATTAATAATCGCTTCAATGCTGATGGAGCATTTCGATTGGTCACCGCAGAGTTCCTCTCGGTCTATTCTCTCATTTACATAGAGCACACCCGTCTTTACATTCACCTCGAAATATTTCCTCTTTGTTCCAGCGACAACCTGAATCATCCAAGACTCCAAATCTTCAACACTGAGATTGAGATCTTTCGCGATATTTCCAACAGGAGTTCCAAGGTTTACCTCCTCTGCGACGGAATAAGACAGCTGTCCAAAAACACCTTCCCAGCAGAAATCCAGCAGCACGAACGAGATATAAATCCACAAAGCGCTCGGTCTGCCCGACATTTCCTCTATTCCAGTCACATAGGATCACCACAAATATGAAGAGATTAATCTCAAAATATCAGATGTTTAAAATCATGTTTTTTTTCCAGTCAGGAGAGAAAACTGCTCTTTGTCGTCTGATCTCTCTTTGTAACAAAGCCCGTTTCGTCATCGTCTAATCTGGGAGGAGAACCACCAGACTATCCAGGCTAACATTCAAATGTCATGGTCTACAATGTCCCCTAGTGGCCAAATCCTAGAACTACATCAAACCTCAGCGACAATCAGAAATATATTTTTTAGTGTATACATCATTTCTAATGCATCTATATGTTATATGTATACTGTCAACCCCCCCCCCCCCAAAAAAAAAAACCAAAAAAACAATTACAGACAAGAAGATCAGTTTCAAAAAGCAAAAAGTGATCAGTGCTGGTTTTCCTAAATAAATGTCAATAAATATGAAAACAATAAACTGGCTCTGCATGAAGTTTGAAGAATCACTTCATTTGCAATACCCCCTTGGGCCAATTAAGAGTGTGTGTGTGTGGGGGTGGGTGGGGGGGGGGGGGGTGGGTGCAGCTGTAGCCTATTCCAGCAGTCTTTGGTAGTTGTAGATGATAAGCCGCCAGTCCATCACAGGGCCACAGTCAAACAGACACTTTCTAACAGATCAACAGTAACATTTAAAGATGCCCATTCACTTAGCCTGCATGTCTTTGGTCACCCTGAGCACTTAAGGAACCCAAACAATCCCAAGGAGAACATACAAACTCCATGCAGAATGGACCAGCGAGGAAGTTATCCTAGAACCTTCTTACTGTAAGGCGACAGTGCTCACCACAAAGCCACTGTCCTGCCTGGAATTAATCACTTTCCACTTAATATTCTAAGGCGATATTTAACAAAGAAAATAAATACTTTTGCACAATTTTCAAGAACCAATTTTAGCCAATTTATGGTTTGCATATAATATGGGGGATATTTTCACCCAAGCTGAATAAAAATTTATAATACTGCTAATAATTATAAAAATAAAAAAATGCATTACACTGGCACTGTGACTTGAATAAGAAATAAAAAGGCCAACATAAAGTGTGAATGATTCACTTCTTACTGATAATTCGTAAATGATAAGCAAGGAAATAGAGATTTTCCTGAACACACTATTTTTGCAGTAATTGCAGATATATAACTTTGCAAATGTATTCTCAATCCATAAACCAAGATATATATTTACCCAAAGAATGAAAATTCATCCTGCCATTAAGAATGGTAACAAATAAATAAATAAATGAATAAAAATGATTACGTCTGCGCTGGGACATCAATAAGAAGTCATATAGCTAAAACAAATATATGAGCCCACCTGTAATAAGAAGAAAAGGTGATACCCTTCTCCCACAAAGAATTATTTGTTTCATCACGTACAAAACAGAACAACTTGATTTGGACATGGATATTAGATTGTGTGGCAACACCAATACACACTCCAGAAGCCCAGATGTGTAAAAGTACAAAACTGTTGTCAAGAAGAAATTGGACCAATAATTGATGAGGTGTCATAAAAAATACTGATGTAATGGGTGAGTGCTTGTACAGTAGCAATTACTATTTTTGTTTTTGTTTGTTTGTTTTCAACATTTACAAGTGCAAGATGGCTAAATAATAATAAATAAATATAAATAACATATTTCAGGGAAGGAACTTCAGATTAACATATAATATTAATTGAGGAATGCAAAGAAATCAAAACTCTATGACGTAACCACACATAATTTGGCACACTTGAAGAAACACACACACACACACACACACACACACACACACACACACACACACACACACACACACACACACACACACACACACACACACACACACACACACACACACACACACACACAAACCAAACAAAATAAAAATAAATCAAGATAAAACAAATATAAAATTTGCATTGTGTTAGAAAATGTGAAACGTAATTAAAATGCTAAAATATATTCAAGTAAAAATTGATAAATTAATGCAGTGTGGCTATTGCAAATACACAATAATTTGCTCATCTTATGCTTACCTTTTCTTTGTTGGGTAAAGTCTGAGTCCTGGTAAAAGTGTCACTTCCATTTATACTGATCAGTTCTGCATCTACAGGTGGAAACGGTGTGGGGAAAACCACAACGTCGCTCTTCCATGTGTCTGAACTGAAACACACGTCATACTGCTGAGTAGATTTAGAGTAAGACCAGCTCCCATCAGGGTGGGTGGTAATCATTGGGGCACTGTACCTGCTGAAACTGCCATCTGTCCTGTGGCATTTGACAGCTATTAAACTGATGAGGCTCAGCAGAAAGATCACTGACACTGACACAATGGCGATCAGCAGATAGAGGTTTAAAACAGAGAAGCTGTCCTCATTTATCGGCACATGTCTGAACTGAGTCTGGATGTCTGCTGTCCTTTCAACCACCACTACATCAATAGACACAGTAGCGGACAAAGAGGGTTCTCCATGATCACAAACCATCACCACCAACGGGTGACTTTTCAGGTCATTGTCACTCATTCTCCTCTTAGTCCTGATTTCTCCACTGCTGGTTCCGATCCTGAACAGGCTGTTTCCTTTGGGCTCAGAGAGGTGATAAGAAAGCAGTGCGTTGTATCCAGAATCTGCGTCTACAGCCCTGATCTTTGCCACAAAGTATCCCACTTCAGCAGAATATGGAATGTTCTCACTGTTCACAGAGCTGTGCTCGGAATAGGGAGCAAGAATGGAGGGATTATTATCATTCTCATCCAGGATAAAAACGTTCACAGTCATGTTGCTGCTGAGTGGAGGAACACCAGAGTCTGTGGCCTGAACTTTAAACTGGAACATTTTTAACTCCTCATAGTTAAAAGACTGTAAACTGGTTATTTCTCCAGTATCTGAGTCGATGTTTATCATTGCAGCCGCCATCAATGCATGATTACTTTGTAAAATCGAATAGGTCATGTGACTATTTTTGCCAACATCAGCATCACTTGCTGACACAGTTTTAATATTGACTCCAATTTCACTGTTCTCTTTCACATATATATTGACTAACCCGTCTGGGAACACAGGTTTGTTATCATTTACATCAGATACATCCACATTAATAATCCTGGTGCTGGAAAGAGGTGGACTGCCCTCATCAGTTGCAGTGATGCTGATTTCATATTCAGATATAGTTTCTCTGTCAAGAGGCCCGTTCACCACCAGTGCATAGTAATTCTTATAATTTGATTCCAGTTTAAAAGGGACATTGTTTTCAATTTTGCTGTGCACCACACCATTTTTACCTCCATCTTTATCGAGCACTGATACAAGAGCAATTACTGTACCAATGGCAGCATCCTCTGTGACTGTGTTTATATGCGATGTAACAGAAATTTCAGGAGGATTATCATTAACATCTAAAACTTCAATCAGTAATTTAGCATGTGAAGTTAGTGGAGAATAAGCCCCATCACTGGCTCGAACTTGAATCTCAAAAGCCTTATTTTCTTCAAAGTCAATAGTTTTCTTGTTAGTTATCTTTCCAGTTTTTGCATCTATATCAAACAGATCAGTTATCACCCGCTCTACGTCATTAAAGGAATAAAATATTTGTCCATTTGGGCCTTCATCTAAATCAGTAGCATTAATGGTAATTATTGATGTGCCAATTTTTGCATTCTCATACACACTTGCTTTATACAGAGTTTTACTGAAAACAGGAGGATTATCATTGATGTCCAACACATTCACTATAATATTCATGTTGCCTGATTTAGGAGGAGTTCCTCCATCTATTGCTGTCAGTGTGAGTCGAATCACCGACTGTTTTTCTCTATCTAAACCTTTTTGAAGAATCAGTTCGGGAGTGATCCTCTCTTCCTTGTGTGTAATCAGAGAGAAATGCTCATTTGGACTCAGCTTGTAGGCATTTATAGAATTTTTACCGACATCTGCGTCGTGTGCTCGATGCAGCGGAAATTTCGATCCTGCTGTTGTGATCTCTGTGATATTTATGGTCTGTTCGGCGCTGACAAAGGATGGAGAATTGTCGTTTACATCTAAAATGATCATTTCAATACGGTAGAGTTTTAAGGGGTTTTTTATAACAGCTTCGACATCCAGTGAGCATTTTAGTCCGTTGCCGCAGAGTTCCTCTCGGTCTATTCTCTCATTTACATAGAGCACACCCGTCTTTACATTCACCTCGAAATATTTCCTCTTTGTCCCAGTAACAATCTGAAACATCCGAGATTCCAAATCTGGAACATTAAGGTTGAGATCTTTCGCGATATTTCCAACAGGAGTTCCAAGGTTTACCTCCTCTGCGACGGAATAAGACAGCTGTCCAAAAACACCTTCCCAGCAGAAATCCAGCAGCACGAACGAGATATAAATCCACAAAGCGCTCGGTCTGCCCGACATTTCCTCTATTCCATTCATACAGGATCGCCACTAATATGAAGAAATTAATCTCAAGAAATCAGATGTTTAAAATCATGGTTTCTTTTTTTTTTTTTTTTTTTTTCTCAGTCAGGAGAGAAAACTGCTCTTTGTCGTCCGATCTCTCTTTGTAACAAAGCCCGTCTCGTCATCATCTAAATCTGGGAGGAGAACCACCAGACTATCCAGCAAACATTCAAATGCCATGGTCTACAATGTCCCCAAGTGGCCAAATCCTAGAACTACATCAAACCTCTGTGACCAGGTTGTAAAGTTTTACATTCAAAATAATTTCTGATACATTTATTTGCATACTTTTTCTGTAGTTATTGTATGGCTTTTGCCTTACAATATAAAGCGCCTTGGGGCAACTGTTTGTTGTGATTTGGCGCTATATAAATAAAATTGATTTGATTTGATACTTCCAAAGTAAAAAAAAAAAAAAAAAAACAGCTAAACAGATCATTTCCAGTACGTAATCAGTGCTGTTCTTAAAAATAAAGACCTACATGAAGTTTGAATGAGACACTTTTCCACTGAAAAGTCTCAAACGGTATTTAAACAAGAAAACGTGTTTTTTTAATCAATTTTTGCACAATTCTCAGGATTCACTTTAAGCAAATACACTATTCACTTATAAAATGAGAAACACTTTCACTGACACTGAATGAAATTGAAAATTGACCAAACCGTTAATAATCTAAGAAAGAATAAAATCCATTTTGATGTCACTGTGACTTCAGCAGCAAATGGAAGCAACAGCCCGACATAGAGTTTAAATAGATAAAGGATTTTTTTTTTTTTTCAGAAGAAATTATGATTTTTTTTTGTAAGAATTGCAGATTTTTAATTTAGGAAATATACTCTTAACATAAACTGGGATATATATTTTCCCATTGAATGAAAAATTATACCACAAATAATAATTATAAAAATAATTAAATGCATTATGTTGGCACTGTGACTTTAATAATCTATCAAGCTATTGCTAAAACAAATACGTGAGCCCACCTTTAATGAGATAAACATTATAATCAAGTGGAGTCGCCACCCCCCGCACCCACACACACAAAGAAGTATCTGTGTAAACAGCTTGACCTGAACATGTCAGCGGGGTTACCAAGCAAAACTTATAGACAATCAAGAAACACACACATGTAAATGTATCAAACCCTTCATTTGCTTTCAGGAAGAACTGGATCAAGAGAAGAAGAAGGACCTTGTCATTGTACAAAAATGAATCAATGCAATGAAATTGTACATTTAACCTATCCTAAATACAATTAGACACATTCCAGTCACCAGGAGCACTGTGCAGCCACAGTCTAGCAACTGGGGACCAACACCAGATGCACAGGCTCTGCCTTGGTCAAGGGCAGAGAGAGGAGTAGACCCTATATATGCATGTTTTTGACAGTGCCCATTGGTAACACCCACAGACACAGGGAGAACATACAAATGACACAAAGAAAGACCAGGTGGAAAGTGTAACCAGGGCATTCTTGCTGTGAGACAACAAACCACTGTGCTGCCAATAACTGGATGCAACAAGACACATACAATGTGTGAGGTTTTTCTTCAGTAGTATTATGAATTAGGCATAAATTTACATTTGCAAGACAATGAATATAATTCAGAGAAAGAACTTTCACTTCTACCTTTAACTGAGGAAATAAAAGAAACCAGATACCAAACCTCCTTCAACAAAATTCATCATGTTATTTCAAGTATAAATCTATCATCACATGTGAAATTATAAATTAGCCTCTATAAAGACATCACACATAAGTGAGCACACTTTACAAAAAAAAAAGAAAAAAAAGAAAAGAAAAATAAACATTTAAATAAATAAAAGTTTTGCCTTGGGTTATAAAATGTAGAACCCATTTTGAATGCCAAACAGTTCAAAATAAACAAAAGAAACTTCAGGAAACGAAGATGAAGTGACTAAGACAAATATATTTCAATAATTTCCACACATTTTTCTTACCTTGTCTTTGCTGGGTAAAGTCTGAGTCTGTGTAAAAGTGTCACTTCCATTTATGCTGATCAGTTCTGCATCTACAGGTGGAAACGGTGTGGGGAAAACCACAACATCGCTCTTCAGTGTGTCTGAGCTGAAACACACGTCATACTGCTGAGTAGATTTAGAATAAGACCAGCTCCCATCAGGGTGGGTGGTGATCATTGGAGCACTGTACCTGCTGAAACTGCCATCTGTCCTGTGGCATTTGACAGCTATTAAACTGATGAGGCTCAGCAGAAAGATCACTGACACCGATACAATGGCGATCAGCAGATAGAGGTTTAAAACAGAGAAGCTGTCCTCCTTTATTGGCACATGTCTGAACTGAGTCTGGATGTCTGCTGTCCTTTCAACCACCACTACATCAACAGACACAGTAGCTGACAGAGAGGGTTCTCCATGATCACAAACCAGCACCACCAGCGGGTGACTTTTCAGGTCATTGTCACTCATTCTCCTCTTAGTCCTGATTTCTCCACTGCTGGTTCCGATCCGGAACAGATTGTTTCCTTTGGGCTCAGAGAGGTGATAAGAAAGCAGTGCGTTATATCCAGAATCTGCATCGACAGCCCTGATCTTTGCCACAAAGTATCCCAATTCAGCAGAATAGGGAATGTTCTCACTGTTCACTGAGCTGTGCTCAGAATAGGGAGGAAGAATGGAGGGATTATTATCGTTCTCATCCAGGATAAAAACGTTCACAGTCACGTTGCTGCTGAGTGGAGGAACACCAGAGTCTGTGGCCTGAACTTTAAACTGGAAAGTTTTTAACTCCTCATAGTTAAAAGACTGTAAACTCATTATTTCTCCAGTATCTGAGTTGATGTTTATCATTGCAGCCACCATTAATGCAAGATTACTATTTTGTAAAATCGAATAGGTCACATGACTATTTTTGCCAACATCAGCATCACTTGCTGACACAGTTTTAATATTGACTCCAATTTCACTGTTCTCCTTCACATATATATTGACTAACTCATCTGGGAACACAGGTTTGTTATCATTTACATCAGATACCTCCACAGTAATAATCCTGGTGCTAGAAAGAGGTGGGCTGCCCTCATCAGTCGCAGTGATGCTGATTTCATATTCAGATATAGTTTCTCTGTCAAGAGGCCCATCCACCACCAGTGCATAGTAATTCTTATAATTTGATTGCAGTTTAAAAGGAACATTGTTTTTAATTTTGCTGTGCACCACGCCATTTTTACCTCCATCTTTATCCAGCACTGAAACAAGAGCAATTACTGAACCAATGGCAGCATCCTCTTTGACTGTGTTTATATGCGATGTAACAGAAATTTCAGGAGGATTATCATTAACATCTAAAACTTCAATCAGTAATTTAGCATGTGAAGTTAGTGGAGAATAAGCCCCATCACTGGCTCGAACTTGAATCTCAAAAACATTATTTTCTTCAAAGTCAATAGTTTTCTTGTTAGTTATCTTTCCAGTTTTTGCATCTATATCAAACAGATCAGTTATCACCTGCTCTACGTCATTAAAGGAATAAAATATTTGTCCATTTGGGCCTTCATCTAAATCAGTTGCATTAATTGTAATTATTGATGTGCCAATTTCTGAATTCTCAGACATACTTGCTTTGTACAGCGTTTTACTTAATACAGGAGGATTATCATTCACGTCCAGAACATTCACTACAATATTCACGCTGCCTGATTTAGGAGGAGTTCCTCCATCTACTGCTGTCAGTGTGAGTCGAATCACGGACTGTTTTTCTCTGTCTAGATTCTTTTGAAGAATCAGTTCGGGAGTGATCCTCTCTTCCTTTTGTGTCGTCAGAGAGAAATGCGCGTTTGGACTCAGCTTGTAGGCATTTATAGAATTTTTACCTGCATCTGCGTCTTGCGCTCGTTGCAGTGGAAATCTCGCTCCAGCTCCGGTGCTCTCGGTAATATTAATGATCTGCGATGAGCTAACGAAAGATGGAGAATTATCGTTTACATCCAAAATGATCATTTCAATACGGTAGAATGTTAAAGGGTTTTTAATAACAGCTTCTACGAGCAGTGAGCATTTTAGTCCGCTGCCGCAGAGTTCCTCTCGGTCTATTCTCTCATTAACGTACAGCACACCCGTCTTTAGATTCACCTCGAAGTATTTCCTCTTTGTCCCAGTAACAATCTCAAACATCCGAGACTCCAAATCCCGCACATCCAGGTTGAGATCTTTAGCGATATTCCCAACATGAGCTCCAAGGTTTACCTCCTCTGAGATGGAATACGACAGCTGTCCAAGCACCGCTTCCCAGCACCAATCCAGCAGCACGACCGACACATAAATCCACAAAGCGCTCGGTCTGCCCGACAAATGCATAATTCCAAACAAAAGAGAAACGCACCGATATGGATTTTGACAGTTACCACATAAAACAAAATCTGTAGAAGGAAACAACCCAAGCGATTATGTCAGCATTTCTAACTGAAAAAGGACAATGGTGATCGCTCAGTCTTGTCTCGTGTCTCTTTGGAACAAAAGCCTCAACGAGCAACACCCTCCTGAACCTGGGAGGAGCCCACAACCAAAGAGAAAAGACTTAAAATGTGACGGTCTGCAGTGTCCCTGTGTGGACGTTTGAAATAATTACAGATATCATCATACGGACTGCAACCATAAAATAAAATTAATGACGGTAATGGCAATTTGCACAAATTCAATAGATAAAAAGCATTCAAATAATAAAGTGATGTCCATAAGAAATGTTAAAAAGCAAGGTAAGATGTAACCCGTGTTTTTTTGTTGTTTGTTTTTTTTTGTTTGTTTGTTTGTTTTTTACCTCCGCCAAGGAGGTTATGTTTTCAGTCGTGTTTGTTTGTTTGTCTGTCTGTTTGTCAGCAGGATAACTCAAAAAGTTTTGAACGGATTTTGATGCAATTTTGTGGAGTGGTTGGAAATGACAAGAGGAACAAGTGATTAAATTTTAGTGGTGATCCGGATCACGATTCGGATCCCGATGCTAACGAGTTAGCATGTCTATGGCATTTTCAGTGTTAAAAGTTAGCATTAAGCAGTTGCAGCTGTCATCAAGTTCGGGTGCATTTGTTTTCAAATTGTAATATTTCTTAAATTTATTTTTGTTTAGATAATAATATAATGATTATTATATACAATTTTAGAGAAAGCACTCTCTTTGTGCTTCCAGTTTTTTTTTTTTTTTTTTTTTTTTTTTACATCGTGATCCATCAGAGACATTTAAGTATGAACATCGGCACGTTTGGATTAATACTCAGGGTCATAGAGTGCACAAGAAAATATAATACTACAAGTTTAACAAATAAGTGCACCGGATACTGCAGTTGTATTTTTAACTTTATTTAACCAGGTTAATTGTCTCTTTTGCAAGGGAGACCTGGATAATTAGAAAGTTTCCAATCCACCTAACCTGCATGTCTTCAAATGTGTGAGGAAACGGGAGCAACCGGAAGAAATCCACACAAACACGGGGAGAACATGCAAACCACGGGTGGAAATCGAACCCATGACCTTCTTGCTACGAGGTAACAGTATCTCTCTCTCTCTCTCTCTCTCTCTCTCTCTCTCTCTCTCTCTCTCTCTCTCTCTCTCTCTCTCTCTCTCTCTCAAGTTGTGTCAAGCACTGAAGACAGACGCAAAAGCTCTCCTTCAGCACCAAGGACAGCGCTACAGAGACAGACAGCAAGTGTTATTACCAGACGCACTGGCCTTTGCCGGTAAAGAGTAATTACCAAATTTTAAGTGTTTTTCATAAAAATAAATAAATAAATAAAAATACATCGAAATAAGGGCATCAAGGCTATGGTTATTCACAGAGTGACCTTACCCAGTGTTTTAAAAATGCTATATGGTTGTACTAAAACTATCAAATGTCTTATTTTTCCTATAATAGTGTAACATATTTATTGGAAGTTTTGATTATTTTATTTTTCATTTTATTGTATTATATTATGCATGCCATGATTCCACATACTCCAATACAATAGGTGGCAGTATGCACCTCTAAAAAGCTGGGTTAGCATCCCATAACAAACGCAAAGAATAATTTATTTTACATATTTGTTTTTTATTTATAAATTTAAAATTTGTTTTAAAACTCTGGCTGAACACCTGACCAAGTCTTTAATGTATAAGCACTTTAAAGCATTAATTCATGATGGACTTAACCGATCACTTGCCTCGAAAAGAATGTCAGCTTTTCAAATTAGTTACCATTATTTAGCAGGATGGCAACAGTAGCAAGACAGAATGGGTCCTTTGTGACCATTTTATACAATATGGCTTTCTGTGTGGTTAATTCAACCTCGTCAAATGGATCATCAAAGAGATGTGTTCTGCATTTTTTTTTCATCAAGTGAGATGGCAGCTTCCATAGAATAAGTCACCACAGTGAGAATGCCACCTCCACTGTGAACATGGACACATACAGAGCCACACACATAAGGTTATGTGTTTATGGTATAGATTATTATTATTATTATTATTATTATTATTATTATTATTATTATTATTATTATTATTCAACACTGTCTTATACACTTATTAAATAGTCATTACTTGCAAAAGATCACTCTATGTTCAAACAAAAGGTCAATTATTCTACCATATGTCAGTAACTTACTTAACTACACAAACATTTGAGTGGATATTACTTTCAGTCTCAGAAGGGGATATATAATAATTCAAAAAAATAAACACAATGACAAACTAAATATAAATGCCAATACTTTCTTACCTTGTCTTTGTTGGGTAAAGTCTGAGTTCTGGTAAAATCATCTCCATTTATACTAATCAGTTCTGCATCTACAGGTGGAAACGGTGTGGGGAAAACCACAACATCGCTCTTCAGTGTGTCTGAGCTGAAACACACATCATACTGCTGAGTAGATTTCGAGTAAGACCAGCTCCCATCAGGGTGGGTGGTGATCATTGGGGCGCTGTACCTGCTGAAACTGCCATCTGTCCTGTGGCATTTGACAGCTATTAAAGTGATGAGGCTCAGCAGAAAGATCACTGACACTGACACAATGGCGATCAGCAGATAGAGGTTTAAAACAGAGAAGCTGTCCTCCTTTATGGGCACATGTCTGAACTGAGTCTGGATGTCTGCTGTCCTTTCAACCACCACTACATCGATAGGCACAGTAGCTGACAGAGAGGGTTCTCCATGATCACAAACCAGCACCACCAATGGGTGACTTTTCAGGTCATTGTCACTCATTCTCCTCTTAGTCCTGATTTCTCCACTGCTGGTTCCAATCCGGAACAGATTGTTTCCTTTGGGCTCAGAGAGATGATAAGAAAGCAGTGCGTTGTATCCAGAATCTGCATCTACAGCCCTGATCTTTGCCACAAAGTATCCAGCTTCTGCAGAATAGGGAATGTTCTCACTGTTCCCAGAGCCGTGCTCGGAATAGGGAGCAAGAATGGAGGGATTATTATCGTTCTCATCCAGGATAAAAACGTTCACAGTCACGTTGCTGCTGAGTGGAGGAACACCAGAGTCTGTGGCCTGAACTTTAAAGTGGAACGTTTTTAACTCCTCAAAGTTAAAAGACTGCAAAGTGATTATTTCTCCAGTATCTGAGTTGACGTTTATCATTGTGGAGAGCGGGAGTACATTATTACTTTTTAAAACGGAGTACGTCACGTGGCTGTTCTGGCCAAAGTCAGCATCCACGGCAGCCACCGTTTTAATTACTGATCCTACCGGACTGTTCTCACTCACGTATATATTAAATAATGGCTCTGAGAACCGAGGCGCATTATCATTGACATCAGACACTTTTATAGAAATAGCACTCGTGCTGGAGAGCGATGGGGTTCCTTCATCAGTTGCTATTATCGTAACGTCATAATTAGAAATGCTTTCTCTGTCCAAGAAGTCATCAACTAACAACGAGTAATAATTTGTATACGTTGTTTCCATTTTAAAGGGAACATTATCTTCTACTTTAATGTTCACATCACCGTTTTTTCCACCGTCTTTATCGCGCACTGAAACGAGCGCAACCACGGTGCCTTTAACGGCGTCTTCATTCACTGTGTCACCTAATGACGTCACGCTAATCTCCGGCGCGTTATCATTAAGGTCGACCACTTCCACCAGCACTTTGCAATGAGCAGACATCGGAGGTTGGCCTCTATCTGTAGCCACCACGCGTATCTCAAACGCTTTTCGTTCCTCATAGTCTATATTTCCTTTTACCTTAATCACACCAGTCTCACTTTCAATTTCAAACACATCAAGCACGCGGTCTTGATCAGTGCTCCTCAGTGAATAGATGATCTCACCATTCACGCCCTCATCTGCGTCTGTGGCGTTCACAGCCATCACGGATCTCCCCAAAGGGGTGTTTTCCAGAATTGTGGTTTTATATAATGACTCACTGAATAGCGGGATATTGTCGTTAATGTCTAAAACATTTATAACGAGTTGTGATGTACCTGATTTTGGAGGATTACCGCCATCTACTGCGGTTATTGTCATCACGATGACAGGCTGCTTCTCCCTGTCTAACGCTTTCTGCAGCACTAACTCAGCAGACACGCTCCCCGCTCCTTTGTGCACCGCCAGAGAGAAATATTCATTTGGACTCAGTTTGTAAGTGCTCACGCCATTTTTCCCCGCATCGGCATCACTTGCATCGGACAGAGCAAATTTTACCCCTGGCAAAGAACTCTCTGCAATATGCAAATTTTGTATCGTGTTTGTAAACAAAGGAGAGTTATCATTTACATCTAAAATATCCACATCAAAACGATAAAGTTTTAACGGATTGTTAATAAGAGCTTCGACGGTGAGAGAGCATTTAACTTCCTCCGTGCAAAGCTCCTCCCTGTCTATTCTGTCGTCGACATAAAGAACGCCAGTCTTTAGGTTTACCTCAAAGAATTTTCTCTTTGATCCAGTGACGATCTGAAACATGCGGGGCTGTAAATCCTGCAAATTCAGGTTTAAATCTTTAGCGATGTTTCCAATAGGAGTCCCTGGGTTTACCTCCTCTGAGACCGTGTAGGAGAGCTGTGCACACGCTGCGTCCCAAAAAACATCCAACAGAAAAATCCCGACATATATCCAAATGTAGCTCCAGCCAGAAAAACAAGTCATGTTTTTGTCCAGTGAGAGCACTGAGGGTTTCCTGACACCATGCAATGTGGTGATATGAAAAAAAAATAGATTAAAATGAGGAATATACACTTGCAAAATCGTCTCTTCTGTTCTGATCTGTTCAGAACAAAGCCTGAAGAAAAAATGTGCATCTTCTCAGTCATCAGGAGGAGGCTGGTTCTATCAGACATCAGTGCTGTCTCTGATGGATCAACACTGACACCACGTGGACAAACAGGTGATGTGCCGTCAGTAAAGAAACGTTATCAGGGTGTCGAAAGGTATTTGTCACTGACGAACATTTAGAGCACATGATTTGATTTTACAGACGACTCATTTGCATCAGTACCACGGACAGCGCTCTACATTTGTGTCTTCAATTATGAAGCAGTATGTGAAATATTATTAAATCTTTATACAATAATCCCAATAATATAAAATATTATTCAACGTTTGGCTTTGTTATAGCACAATTTATTTCAGAGCTGTATTTTTTTTTTCAAACTTTACCTCTTAGAAAGTCTCATTTTTAGTGATATTTCCCCAGTCCACTCTATATTCTACAATCACCACAGTTCATTAGTCAATCAGGCTTAAACAGGAGAAGTTGCTTCAGTAAGTGGCCTTTTGCACATTATGTATTAAAGGGGACATACTTTGAACCATTTTATCAAGCAAATATGAGTCACCAGGTGTCTTAATGGCACATATTAAATATATATCCAAAAATGAACCAGACCCTGAGAGGATGCATCCTAACAAAAACTCTATTTTATGGCACTGATGGCCTTTAAGTGCCCCCATCCCCACCCATGCTCCCTTAAAAAAAGAAAAAGATAAACCACTGACTACACAGCCGTTCAGAGAAAGTTGCTGGGAAAAGTATCACTATGAAATTAGGAGATTTTTTTAATTCATTAATTCAATCATTTAAACAGTGCCGTTCAAAAATAAAAAAACCCTTAAATAATAAAGTCCCTTCAGCTGCTCCCTTGTTTGCACTCGGGTCACCACAAGGAATCAGAGGTGGATCTGCATGTTGAATTGGCACAAGTTTATGCCAGATGTCCTGCGTGATTCCACATTACATAGAGAAATGTGGCAAGGGTGGGGTTTGAACCACTGAAAGCAAGCACACTAACCACTTTTTCCACCACCCTCCAAAAAAGTTATTTGTGATATTATGACAATAAGAAAGTACCATTCCATAATGAGTTAAAAACTTGTTAAAGTTTCATGTTTCAAAAATTGTTGCCTTTCATTCACACTACAGCATAATTTAGTTTGTAATTTTTCTTGATTTAAATGAGTGAAAGCAATTTTGCATTCCTTAGTGCAATGTGTAAATGCCATGGTTAAACTCTGTGGATTTTTTAAACACATAAATGCAGCTTCATTATAATTCCAGTGAAGCACGATTCCACACATTTACACATGTGAGCAAAACGCATGTTTGCCCCCTAGAGCTATTCTAAGAAAGTAATTTCTCATTCAATTTTGACAATTATTCCTTACTTATAATCAATATGATGCGACCAGACTTTTGCTCGGTTAAAATTTTTCTGGCATTTCCAAAGTTACTAGAAATAGCAACATCTATTTTAGTCCATGAGCCCAGAGTCAGGTTGGACCTCATAGGTACCACTTACAGAATTAATATGTGGAATAGTTTTGTCTTGAATCCTGGCTCCCCAAAGTAATGGTCAAACAAGGTCATTGTCCATTAGATTCTATGACATATGCTACATGTTTATTTATTTAGACATTTATTGAACAAGGACAAATGTATTGAACATTATTTCATATAAAATATAAAACAGATGCCATGCAAGCAGGTTTCTAGCCAAGGATAGTGATCATGTTGTTACATGCCAGCTAAGCATGGCCGGTGGTGTGAACTAACCACATTATCTCAACCAATAATCAGACTCAGACTCACTTTATTGTCACTTGACCCTTACAGGCAGAACAAAATGCAGTTTCTCCAGGTCTTGGTATAGTTAACTAAGACAATTTAACCTAACCTTTGTAAACTTTTGCAATGTACAAAATGTGCACCCCTGTGGCCATAGAATATACTTGTATATACAAGGCACAAGGTCGGCAGCAGCAGCAGCGTTAGAGTATTAAGAAAGTGACAATGTGCATGTTAGTGCAAATGTTCACAGTTCAGTGGTGGATGTTGAACTGTTCAACAGTCTGACAGCATTCGGGTAGAACAGGGGTGGGCAATCATGTGCCATGAAGGGCCGAGACACTGCAGGTTTCCCTTACTACCAATCACCTCAGCAGGTGAGTTCACTGATGATCAGGTGTTTATGTTCAGAGGAGAAGCTCATCAGCAACCCACCTGCCGAGGTGACTGGTTGCAAGGAAAACCTGCAGTGTCTCGGCTCTCACTGCCCACTCCTGGGGTAGAAGCTGTTTTTCAGTCTGGACGTTTTTTCCCGGATGCTGTGCAGCCTCCTTCCAGAGGGAAGGGGTGTAAACAGACCATGCGCAGGGTGGGTGGAGTCTCGGGGGATGCAGGTGGCTCTGTCTCTACATCTGGAGATGTAGAAGTCCCCAATGGGCGGAAAGCTGCATCCAATGGTCCTCTGTGCAGACTTCACCTCCCACTGCAGCGCCTTCTAAATTGCATCACTTTTTTTTTTTTTTTACCAAAATTGGATTCAATTTAGCTTTTGACACATGTACAAACTGAAACTGACCTTTCTTACCATTTTCTTAATTTTTTATTTATTTATTTATTTTCTAATCACATAGCTCGAAATCATTCATAGATAGTTCAGACTATACCTTTTTGGAATCCTATGATCAAACAAATGATGTGGTATACATATCAATATGACTGGAGCATTTTTAAATTTTGAGCCAGTGTAATCCTTCATGACCCCTCACCTGGCTGTATAGCTGCCATCATGGGATGGCTATCATACATTGTTGTGTTGAAGATGGTACACTGAGGCTAGATTGTAAGTCTTGTTTAGGCACCTTAAGTGATACAGACATCTTGCCTGTAGTGCAGCAGATAACAGAATATTTACAGAGGAATCCTTCAGATGGTGATACAAGCACCAAATCTGGCAAAAGTACACCTTACATATTACTCTTTTGAAAAAACTGACGGACCACTTGAATTTTCAATAGGCGTCCACGTAGGGGTCAATTGAAGATTTACATAGGGGTCAAAATATAAAAATGCTCCAGTCATATTGAAAATTATACCACATTATTTGTCTGATAGTAAAGATTCCAAAAAGGTATAGTTTGGACTATCTATGAATGAATTCTATAGAGTTATGTGGTAAAAATAACAAGAATGGTGACAAAGTTCAGTTTCAGTTTGTACAGGGGTCAAAAGTTAGAGTTGCTCCAATTTTGTTCAAAGGTGATACAAATTATTGGTTGATTTTAATAGGGTGTCAAAAAGGAATAGTTTGCACCATGTATCATGCTTAGTTATCACGTTACGGGGTAACATATGTCACATGTCATAGAATTCAATGGACATCAACATTAGTTGACCTTTACTTTAGAGACCAAGCATTCAGCACAGTCAAAACTATTCCATTTATTAATTCAAGTAGCTCAATCAACAATTTGCACCATTTTTTACTAAAACTGGGGCAACTTTAACTTTTGACCCCTGTACAAACTGAAATTGACCTTTGTCACCATTCTTAAGGTTTTTACCCCGTAACTCCATAACATTCAGTCATAAATAGTCCAATCTATACATTTTTGGAATCTTTATGATCAGACAAATAATGTGGTATAGTTTTCAATATGACTGTAGCATTTTTATATTTTAACCCCTGTGTAATTCTTCAACTGACCCCTACATGGCCGCCTATTGAAAATTCAAGTGGTCCATCGTTTTTTTCAAAAGAGCAATGTCTAAGGAGAATTTGTGCTGGATTTGGTGCTTGTATCACCATGTGAAGTATTATTTCAGTTATTTGCTGCACTACTGGGCAATGGACTATTTAAATCTCTTGAGGGACATGAGGATCTCACCATGGCTCTCTTTTGCAGCAGTTTTCATGCTTCATCCTCAGAGACCAGTGCTTTTTAAATGCCTTCCACTTTCTCCCTGCTCACTTGTTTTAGAGGTGGTGTTTCCGAGTGCTCAACTAGCTGTGCACACCTGATCCAATTCAGATGTGAGTGCAGCTGGGATGAATGAAAAAATATGCAGGGCAGCAGTCACTACAGATTGAGTCTTGATGCAGGAAAAAGTAAAGCAGATCTTGTCAGAAGTGCATCAATATGGACCGTTATATATTCAGTTTTTATTATGCTGGTCAGTTCTTAGGCTGTAGATTTAGACTTCTTAAAATATATAATGTCTGGAGACTGATTTTACCAGTAGACGACCACAGCTCACATACAATAAATTATTTTTAAAAACACTGCCAATCAAAAGTTTGCTCATGCTAAGTGGTTCCACACAAGTGTGTTAAGTAACTCAAAATATGGACAGTTGTTATTAAATGGATAAACTGATGCATTTTCCTCAATAATTTTGTGTTTACTCAATGAAAAGCCTTGAGATAACCTGCCAAACAAACATTATTTCTATGAAGTAACACAGCTCATTCAATGACACTTAGAAAAAAATGTACTTGTGGAGTAAATCCAACAAGAAAGGATTCTTTAAAGGTAATAACAGTTCAGTTAATTTTTTATGAGTGTAGAGCGCAGCTGATGAACCAAAACCTGATGGTTTTACTCCAGATTACTCTTGTACTGTGTGACACAGTGTTCTTGAGAAAGACAGTCAACTCCAAACTACCCTGTGTGTGTGGATTAGACAAGATCCAACATAAATTCAACGTTGTGCACCCAATTCTTATTTTTTTAAAGTCAGTATTGATGTATGTTGTATAATCATTCTACCCTGGCAAACAAACAGGTCAAAGGCATCATTAAAAGCCCCAAATTATCGGGAAATTCATGCCCACAGTGAGTGTATGAAAAGTTCCAACCAGATCACATAGATGTAGTATATACCGGATGGGCTAAAAAAACGCATCACTTTCATTTAGATCTGGGATCATTATTGGTAGGCCAAGACAAATCTGTCACATACTATCCGAGCAGAGGCTTGGGAGATTTTTTTTTTTTTTTTTAAAGGTATTTTTCTTTCTCATTTCGAATTACAACCACTTACAAGACATGCTCAATGTGGGCACTATGACTTAGGCTGACCAGATCTGCCTTTATTAACATTTTGGACAGTTCTCTCAGTTCTGAACTTTTTCACAATTCTCCAAGCAGTTGATCTGCCAGGGGCATCCCTTACATTGAAATGATTATAATATGCCCATCTTGTTCTAACGATTAATTTCATCTCAAGGTAGGTTTCCACCAGTTTCCCTCTTTGTTCTGTGGTAAGCGGCCTAGTGGTTCAAACCACTTGTAACATGCATCAAACAAATTCCCTGGATCTCTTCTTTAATGCCTGAAAGAGAGGAAAAGTTAATGTTAAAGATGAAATTTTAGGAATTGTTCATAAGTGCTGCGGGATTTATTATTTTTTTTTCTTGGCCCTCCTTGTAGATGGCTAGAGGTGCAGATGAGCTCGCTGTCTATCTGGGTATACAGTCAGATGAGACCCAAGGTTGTTCTGTAGTGTGGTAGTTGCGGTGACACATGCAAAGCAAAGCAAATATTGGATATTTTACTGTAGCACTGAAAATAATAAATTAGTTTCATCAGTCGCTAATGTTCTGCTATATTAACCTGATGAGGCGTCTTCCCCCCAGTTCATTTTCACTGACAAAATAGTCAAAAGATTATGAACATGCACTCATTTGTAATGTCACAATTAAAAAAAAATAAAAATAAATCAGAAACTATGTCCTATTTCCATACAGCAAGGGAGAATTATTTACTGTTCATATATTTGGGGCTTGCATGCAGCCACACTGTATTGTGTACACCTGATCCTGTCTGGTCTCTGATGTTAAGCAGAGGACGTCCTGAGTAGCACTTGGATAGGAAACCTCTTTGGAAGACCAGAGGCTGTGTGTTTCTCCAGGTAAAACTGGAGTTGTGTCAAGAAGGGGCATCTGGCGTAACATGTGCCAAATCCCAATGTGTGTCTGTACTGGAAATGCTGTGGTGACCCTGAGCAAGAATGTGAGCAGCCGAAAGACAAACCACAATATATTTATGTCTCCCACACAAAACTGGAATCACTAGTTGATTCCAGAATTAAACTAGAGCACTGCGTTTGTAGAGCGCAAACCTACGCCAACACTAGTTTCCAATTCCACAAATTTTTAACTTGGAAAAATTTTCAAGGTCAAAGTCTTGTTAGATGTAGCTTTTCATAAGCTAAAATATAATGCAAAAAATATAGATCAAAAGGGCTGTTAATCAATCAATCAATCAATCAATCAATTTTTTTATATAGCGCCAAATCACAACAAACAGTTGCCCCAAGGCGCTTTATATTGTAAGGCAAGGCCATACAATAATTATGTAAAACCCCAACGGTCAAAACGACCCCCTGTGAGCAAGCACTTGGCTACAGTGGGAAGGAAAAACTCCCTTTTAACAGGAAGAAACCTCCAGCAGAACCAGGCTCAGGGAGGGGCAGTCTTCTGCTGGGACTGGTTGGGGCTGAGGGAGAGAACCAGGAAAAAGACATGCTGTGGAGGGGAGCAGAGATCGATCACTAATGATTAAATGCAGAGTGGTGCATACAGAGCAAAAAGAGAAAGAAACAGTGCATCATGGGAACCCCCCAGCAGTCTACGTCTATAGCAGCATAACTAAGGGATGGTTCAGGGTCACCAGATCCAGCCCTAACTATAAGCTTTAGCAAAAAGGAAAGTTTTAAGCCTAATCTTAAAAGTAGAGAGCGTGTCTGTCTCCCTGATCTGAATTGGGAGCTGGTTCCACAGGAGAGGAGCCTGAAAGCTGAAGGCTCTGCCTCCCATTCTACTCTTACAAACCCTAGGAACTACAAGTAAGCCTGCAGTCTGAGAGCGAAGCGCTCTATTGGGGTGATATGGTACTACGAGGTCCCTAAGATAAGATGGGACCTGATTATTCAAAACCTTATAAGTAAGAAGAAGAATTTTAAATTCTATTCTAGAATTAACAGGAAGCCAATGAAGAGAGGCCAATATGGGTGAGATATGCTCTCTCCTTCTAGTCCCCGTCAGTACTCTAGCTGCAGCATTTTGAATTAACTGAAGGCTTTTTAGGGAACTTTTAGGACAACCTGATAATAATGAATTACAATAGTCCAGCCTAGAGGAAATAAATGCATGAATTAGTTTTTCAGCATCACTCTGAGACAAGACCTTTCTGATTTTAGAGATATTACGTAAATGCAAAAAAGCAGTCCTACATATTTGTTTAATATGTGCTTTGAATGACATATCCTGATCAAAAATGACTCCAAGATTTCTCACAGTATTACTAGAGGTCAGGGTAATGCCATCCACAGTAAGGATCTGGTTAGACACCATGTTTCTAAGATTTATGGGGCCAAGTACAATAACTTCAGTTTTATCTGAGTTTAAAAGCAGGAAATTAGAGGTCATCCATGTCTTTATGTCTATAAGACAATCCTGCAGTTTAGCTAATTGGTGTGTGTCCTCTGGCTTCATGGATAGATAAAGCTGGGTATCATCTGCGTAACAATGAAAATTTAAGCAATACCGTCTAATAATACTGCCTAAGGGAAGCATGTATAAAGTGAATAAAATTGGTCCTAGCACAGAACCTTGTGGAACTCCATAATTAACTTTAGTCTGTGAAGAAGATTCCCCATTTACATGAACAAATTGTAATCTATTAGACAAATATGATTCAAACCACCGCAGCGCAGTGCCTTTAATACCTATGGCATGCTCTAATCTCTGTAATAAAATTTTATGGTCAACAGTATCAAAAGCAGCACTGAGGTCTAACAGAACAAGCACAGAGATGAGTCCACTGTCCGAGGCCATAAGAAGATCATTTGTAACCTTCACTAATGCTGTTTCTGTACTATGATGAATTCTAAAACCTGACTGAAACTCTTCAAATAGACCATTCCTCTGCAGATGATCAGTTAGCTGTTTTACAACTACCCTTTCAAGAATTTTTAAATGTTAAATGTTAAAAAGAATCAAATATCCGGTAATACAGATCAGATGCAGATCAAACTTACTCTATACCTAGAGAGTGCCAGTTTCACAAATGAAACTGATTGAGGCACTTTTGATTGAGATATAATGCAAAATGTACACCAAATTGGCTTTTCAATATTAAATTCGAATGCCTACAACATGTACAGTCTGGATCAGATCTGAATCAAAATATGTTAGGCGATAGTGAGCACCAGTCTGCATCTCTCTTTCCAATATGAGAGTGATTAGGACATGTTGGATTAAAATATAATGTAAAATATATATTAAATAGGGTTTTCAATGTTAAATTTAAATGCCACAAAATCTGTAATCTGGATCAGATCTGGATCAAACATTGTCAGTCAATAAAGGATACCATCCTATATAACACTATCAAATATGAAATAAATTTGATCTTTTTTGACAGTTATAAATGTTTGAAAAATTGTACAATGTAAAAGATAGGTATTTTTCCAATTTTCCAAGCTTTTTCCTGATTTTGCTGTTTGACCTATGACACTGAAAATTGAATCACTTCTTGCCTATCGGGATATGAATCATCAGTAAAAATGTCATCACAACATATGAAAAATTGTGGGCTCCAGGCTGTTCACAAACAGACCATCAAACATAACCTCCTCCAACTTCATTCAGAGGTAAAAAGAAAAAAATGTGGAAAAAATAAGATCTATTTGACAAGTTTCCTTGAAAAATAAAATGTATGTGCATTTTTCCCCCTTTTGTTTGACTGTTTGTTTTTAGACATATAGTACAGGCAAGCATGAAAACAAATCATGGTGGATTTCAT
Organism: Thalassophryne amazonica; assembly: GCF_902500255.1. Lineage (NCBI taxonomy): Eukaryota > Metazoa > Chordata > Actinopteri > Batrachoidiformes > Batrachoididae > Thalassophryne > Thalassophryne amazonica. The sequence goes on from NC_047113.1 coordinate 30,747,955, forward strand.
TGATTAAATATTTTATTGTACAGTAAATCCTTGTCTAATGAATATTTTCATGATAATTAGGTGTCAAAATAGGGATGTGGTAATGTAAAACTCACCACCACTCCTTCAAAAAAGACAGTATATTCAGCACTAGAAATATATGACTTGTTTTAAAAGGTACACGTCCTATATTTAAAATACCTACTGAAGAAATAATGATCAAATTATTATCAAATTAGTATTATATTTATAACCTTCTCTAACTAGACAGCCCATATATCAGAGGATTTAGTATTGACTTACACCCAAGGATCTTATGAGTTAATCACACTTGGTCAAATGGAAGACAATTATCAAGATGTGATAAATGCTCATCACACGTGGCATTCACATAATTTCCTCTTCTCAATACAGATGTGTTACTTCACCATCCATCTGCACAGGGGTCAAAATAAGTACACTCAACAAAAATATAAACACAACACTTTTGGTTTTGCTCCCATTTTGTATGAGATGAACTCAAAGATCTAAAACTTTTTCCACATACACAATATCACCATTTCCCTCAAATATTGTTCACAAACCAGTCTAAATCTGTCATAGTGAGCACTTCTCCTTTGCTGAGATAATCCATCCCACCTCACAGGTGTGCCATACCAAGATGCTGATTAGACACCATGATTAGTGCACAGGTGTGCCTTAGACTGCCCACCATAAAAAGCCACTCTGAAAGGTGCAGTTTTATCACAGAGCACAATGCCACAGATGTCGCAAGATTTGAGGGAGCGTGCAATTGGCATGTTGACAGCAGGAATGTCAACCAGAGCTGTTGCTCGTGTATTGAATGTTCATTTCTCTACCATAAGCTGTCTCCAAAGGCGTTTCAGAGAATTTGGCAGTACATCCAACCAGCCTCACAACCGCAGACCACGTGTAACCACACCAGCCCAGGACCTCCACATCCAGCATGTTCACCTCCAAGATCGTCTGAGACCAGCCACTCGGACAGCTGCTGAAACAATCGGTTTGCATAACCAAAGGATTTCTGCAGAAACTGTCAGAAACCGTCTCAGGGAAGCTCATCTGCATGCACGTCGTCCTTATCGGGGTCTCGACCTGACTCCAGTTCGTCGTTGTAACCGACTTGAGTGGGCAAATGCTCACATTCGCTGGCGTTTGGCACGTTGGAGAGGTGTTCTCTTCACGGATGAATCCCGGTTCACACTGTTCAGGGCAGATGGCAGACAGCGTGTGTGGCATCGTGTGGGTGAGCGGTTTTCTGATGTCAATGTTGTGGATCGAGTGGCCCATGGTGGCGGTGGGGTTATGGTATGGGTAGGCATCTGTTATGGATGAAGAACACAGGTGCATTTTCTTGATGGCATTTTGAATGCACAGAGATACCGTGACGAGATCCTGAGGTCCATTGTTGTGCCATACATCCAAGAACATCACCTCATGTTGCAGCATGATAATGCACAGCCCCATGTTGCAAGAATCTGTACACAATTCTTGGAAGCTGAAAATGTCCCAGTTCTTGCATGGCCGGCATACTCACCGGACATGTCACCCATTGAGCATGTTTGGGATGCTCTGGACCGGCGTATACGACAGCGTGTACCAGTTCCTGCCAATATCCAGCAACTTCGCACAGCCACTGAAGAGGAGTGGACCAACATTCCACAGGCCACAATTGACAACCTGATCAACTCTATGCGAAGGAGATGTGTTGCACTGCATGAGGCAAATGGTGGTCACACCAGATACTGACTGGTATCCCCCCCAATAAAACAAAACTGCACCTTTCAGAGTGGCCTTTTATTGTGGACAGTCTAAGGCACACCTGTGCACTAATCATGGTGTCTAATCAGCATCTTGATATGGCACACCTGTGAGGTGGGATGGATCATCTCAGCAAAGGAGAAGTGCTCACTATCACAGATTTAGACTGGTTTGTGAACAATATTTCATGGAAATGGTGATATTGTGTATGTGGAAAAAGTTTTAGATCTTTGAGTTCATCTCATACAAAATGGGAGCAAAACCAAAAGTGTTGCATTTATATTTTTGTTGAGTGTAGAAACACAAACACAAAACACATAAGACAGTCTCCAACCACAGACAGACAGATAGACAGATGTGAGAGTATTACGTATATTGACAGCTCAAGTGGATGTCACTCAGGTGTGGAATTAGCAGTGGTGGGCACAGCTAACCAAAAAGTTAGCTTTGATAGCCGCAAATCTGCTAACTGAAAAATGTACTTTTATAATGCTAAACCGATAAACCACAAAAAAAAAAAGTGGAATTGACAGCTAACCACTAACTTTTAGTACTGTCGGCTATCGATAAGCCAGTTTTTAGTTTAAGCACCGCCGAGGCTTCCGAGTAAAAACAAATAAGAAGTCAGAGCTTCTGTCTTATGAAGTCAGATGGCTGTGAGCGCCGTCCTCCTTCAGAAGAGGAGCAGGCCAGCTGCTATTGCTGAAAAAGAGGAGAGGAAAAAAAAAAAAAGCCATTTACCTTCAACATGAAAGGACAGACAGCGTGGAGGAGACTTGAAGCGCAACATACTTTTCACTTATGGTTGTAGTCATAAACAGCTACTTCCGGACAGTTTGTCAATATTAACGGTAACTGTGTCATTTTTACAGAGAGAAAATATCACACATATGATATATCTTTTAAAGGAATGTGCTAAATTCTAAAGTTTTGAGCTTTAACAGACACTTGTCAAAAGGTATTATGAGAAAAATGAGTCTCCTTCACTGGTTTATTTATTTATTTGTAAAAACCAACACACACGTTACTGTAATGTGTGTGTTGGTTTTTAACAATTAAATGTGAATTTGTTAATGTCATTTTTACCTTTTGTAAAAAAAAAAAGGCATTTGCAAAACTGAAAATTCTGTTTGTGAAGTCAGTGCAATTCATGACCAACATGGGCCGCTATTCACACTCCCATCCAGGAGATGGCAGTGTTCAATGCATTTTGACATGGGGGGGGGGGGTGATCGAAAGAGACATCTGGATTTCCCATAATGCTTTTCGGCACATGTGTCTGTTAAAAATGCAAACCTTCCAGAATTTAGTGCATTCCTTTAAGATATGTCATATTTTCTCACATTTGCGCATTTTCTCTCTGTAAAAATGACACAGTTACTGTTAATATCGACCAACTGTCTGAAATTAGTTGTTTATGAGTAAAACCAGAAGTGGAAAGTGTTTTGCACTTCTTGTCTCCTCCACATTGTCTGTCTTTCTGCATGTTGAAAGTAAATGACTTTTTTTTTCCCTTTTGGGTAACAGTTGCCGTTCTCCTCTGCTCTCTTCTGCTGAGGGAGGATTGAGCTCACAACTGTCTATTGCAAAACATGCAACAGATAAGTACTAAAATTTATGTTTTTGACTGTTAAGTTTTAATCACTATACCAGCAAAAAAAAAAGTTATTGGACTGAAAGTTAGTGGAGCTAAATTTAGCGGAAGCTAAGTGGTTCACTGATGGTTTTCAAAATTAGCTGAAAAGCTAATCTGCTAACAAAAAAGTTAGCTTTGCTAATTAGCGGTTAGCAGAACTGTGCCCACAACTGGGAATTAGGTGTGGTATTAGTTTAAAGTGATCTAACTGTGGAGACAGTTTTTATTCATGAAATCTATATGCACTGATAAATCACGTTTACTGGGATGATAACTAAATGTTCTAAATAATTAATGGTGAATAAATTTTGGTTAAGAACACACAGTATTTACTCCCTGATCACAACAACCCGTGCATGAGGTATTTATTAATTTTATTTTATGCCTGCTCAATAGCCTGCCCCGATGAGCTGTAGTTTTTCAATCGTGTGATTTTTTTTTTCTTTTTCAGAACACTAGAGAGCCCCAGGAACACTGATATCAGAAAGGGTGAGGATGAGTGAAAGGATTCACAGAGGGAAGCAGCCTTCAGCAGTTACAGGCATGTGTACTGCACTATTAAGTATGATACACTGATACACCAAACTGGCTATTTCCTGTAGTATTTTATGAATTCCTCCCTGCAGCCATTATTGAGTCTGGAAATATGGGTGTGTTCGTATGTGGGTGAGATGATGGGGGAAGGGTGCAGTGTGAACATGCTCTGTGGTGAGTACCCCAAACCCCCACCGTCTTCCTCTCATTCTGCACAGCTAGCTCTCTTGTCTCCATAGCAACATGATTTCAGGGACATGATGTATGTGTGTGTGCAGAGACTAACACACACACATGGTTTTACTGCAGATTATCTGGTAAGTTCTAATATTGCTACATTTTCATCTGCTCCTTTTGAGTTTTATGCTGCCTTTACATCTTGCTGAATGAATTAGGTCACAGTGCAGTTACAGGCAAAAATGTGCACACACACACACAAACCACACTGCAACATGTATGACATCAAGCAGCCCTGGATTGCAGTTGTTTCACTCATGCATTGGTAATGCAGCTCTGCAACAGCATATTCACACTGACATGGCCACTTTAGCAGCAGCACAACCTCTCATTCCACTCCCAGAGCACTGCAGAGAGGGTGACCTTTGGACTTCGTCATGCACAGTGCACTGTACACCATCAGGGCTGGGTCTCTGGAAGCTAGCTACATCTTTGCTCCACACTCTAAGTCCTGCAACTCCCAAATAGATAACGTTATATTTTTGTTTATGTGAAGAGTAGTACTCATCCGATTTCTGAGTGGAAATGTATATTTTATTCTTTGCTCAGTAACAAATTGGTAGTATTTGTATTATAGTCTTTTTATTTTCATTTTTTTTTACCGGTTTAAATTATTATTATGTGTGTCTATACATGTGCCAAGGATTTGGGCCACTGGTGCTTATTCTCTATTGAAGATCAGCTTTTCTTGATGTGGTGCAGTCAGCCACACCCAGATGCAGCAGGATGGTAAGGAGCCTGAATGTGATAGGACAATAGTGGAGGAAGGGGTGTGTGTGTGTGTGTGTGTGTGTGTGTGTGTGTGTGTGTGTGTGTGTGTGTGTGTGTGTGTGTGTGTGTGTGTGTGTGTGTGTGTGTGTGTGTGTGTGTATTTACTAATACATGCACTTTCATACACAACCTAATTCATATATAATCAAAACCTTACAGCACCTCGGGAAAGGACACATTTTAATTGTATTCTGCCATTTCAAGTAAAAAAAAAAAATACAAAAATAAATGTCAAATCTCAGCTTGCATCTCAGATGTGCCTTTTAGCTTAACTTTTTATTTTTTTTTAAAGAAAATCCTCCTCTATACGACTTCATCATGAAGCTGTATAACTGGGGATACAAGATGCAAAACATGCACCGTGCACAATTTCTCCAATCACAGTGACATAAGCCTATAACTTCTTCTGGGTTGTCTGAGTGTCTTGGTGGCTTTCCTCACTCTTCTCCTTCTTGCACAGTGACTCAGTTTTTGAGATCTGTCTACTACATTTTTGCCATAGAGTGCCATACTGTTTGTATTTCTTCATATTCGTAATTGATATAAAACATATTCAGTGACTTGAAATGTTAATGTATCCATTTCCTGACTTATCTGAAGAAAATTGGCAATAAAACTGATTATTTACAGGTATCATACCAAAGCATTTCATTACTTATGCAACCCATCATCTTGGCTTTTATATTTTCATTTTTTTCCATATCAAGTTGTAGAGATTTGCTTTCAATTTGAGTTTAAAGAAGATCATTTAGTGTGTGTGTGTATATATATATATACACATACACAAGTGATTCAAATCCATATGGTTTTTGAAAAAAATAATAAGGTCGGATACTTTTCTAATAGACCTCGTATATATATATATATATATATATATATATATATATATATATATATATATATATATATATATATATATATTTGTATTTGAAATGGCATAAACAAATTAAACTGTGAAATACCAAGTGTTCAAATACATTTGGAGTAAAGACTTTTGGCACTGTATATCCATACACACACTCACCGGCCACTTTATTAGGTTCACCTGTTCAGTGCTTGTTAACACAAATAGCAAATCAACCAACATGTCAGCAACTCAGTGCTTTTAGACATCTAGACATGGTGAAGATGAGTTCACACTGAGGATCATAATGGCGAAGAGAGGGGATTTAAGTGATTTTGAATGTGGCATGGTTGTTGGTGCCAGACAGGCTGGCCTGAGTATTTCAGAAACTGGTGATCAACTGGGATTTTCAGGTACAACTATCTCTAGGGTTTGCAGAGAATGGTCCACAAAAAAAGATATCCAGTGAGTGGCAGTTGTGTGGACGTGTCAGAGATCAGAGGAGAATGGGCGACTGTGACATCTCTGAATGTTTGCAACACCCTGTTGAATCTATGCCACAAAGAAGCAAGGTAGCTCTGTAAAAGAGGGTCTAATCCGGTATTAGCAAGGTGTACCTAATAAAGTGGCCGGTGTGTGTCTATATATATATATATATATATATATATATATATATATATATATATTACATACATACATACATACATACATACATATACACACACACATATACATACATACAAAGAAGGAATCTTTAGATAAACGCTTTTTATAATGCAGAAGCAATGAGAAATCAAGATCAGGAGTAGGCCCTTTGTCTACACATGTATTCTGTTGAGCACTACTATTTACCCATTATTTGCTTGTTAATACAAAAACAACAAAAAGATGTTTCTACAATTTATTAGCAGTGCTGTATTTTATCTAAGCATGTATACCATCGTCCAAGCACTAAAAACACTTCATATGTTCCAGGTTACAGACAGGACTCAGGCACTTATGGTGTAACTTCTCCAATCATAACACAGTTACCAGAGCCAATATTGAGGTGTTTTAAAGCAGTGATTTTTATCATTTATAATAATTGGTAAGCGGCACAATTGTATTAAACTGTTCCGTTTAGTTGCTGGGGAAAAGGATCTGACACAAAGATCTTGCAAAACCATCAGTGTCATTCAGGGTGTAGGTGAAGCAGATGAAGTACTTTGGTTTGCATGTTGATGTCTGTTTGTGTATTTGATACAAACAGAAATAACTGAGAAGGATAAAAGAATAGAGGTGCATCTGTGTGCACTGAGGTACCAGGCATGCCTCATCTAAAATGCATCTAATCCAACAAATAAAATGTGCCAGTGGAGGCCCAGACATGGTTTAATTTGTGTGATTAATTAAAGCTGTTAGTAACACAGACTGTACTATGAGCTTTGGCAGCACAGACGGTAGCACTGAGCTCGGATTGCCATCTTGAATGAATGTGATTGTAATGTACACTCTGATTGGCTCAGCATTGCACCTAGCAACAAACCCAGCACCTGATAGATCTCTGATTTGACAGGAAGCAGCCATAATTGATTTCTATTCCTCCTCTTGTAGCCATGGTGACACAGAATGCAGCCCCTGTGAGGATCCGTCTCTCTCTCTGTTTTTCATGATAGCTGTGTACATGTGTAAAAGAGAGACATTTATTTACCTCAAATGACATCCAAAATACCACAGTGAACCCCAGAAAAGTGTGACCTACTGTATATTTCACTCATTTCAGTGGATACAGTGAAACATAGGTTCACCACTCATCACATGTTCTTTGTTTCTCATATACCAGCCCACAAAGATCAAATATATTCTTAGCAAGTATATTTGTTATGAATTAAAAAAAAATAAATACATGGAAATATAGATTTAAGGTGGCAGTGACATCTTGGACATTTGGATTAAATAAAGTGGAAAACGGCACAACAATCACAATACAAGTCAGTGCACTTACACACATGAAGTGGCAATATTTAAATAAATCATGCCACGAAGACACAGAGACAGGCAAGAGGGCTGAAGAAATTCTACTTTTGGCCACAAGGAGGAGATTTTGACATATCCACTAATTTTTTTTTTTTTAAGTTACAGCCACATTCACAGGCACACACTGATGTCTGATGCAGGCAGTGCTTTAATATCTTATCTATTTGATAAGCACACTCCATAAGCCGTGTCACTGGCACAGATATTAAAGCTGCCTTTGTGTTTGCTGCACATATCCTTTGCCTGCGGAAATTAAAATATCATCTCTTGCAGAAGGGAGTGGCACATGTGGGTGCATTTAATAATACATGCACATTCATACACAACCTGATACTTATCTAAACAAGGACTTGCAGCAGTGGGAAAGTATAGCAATATCCCTCTCAGACATACTTGAAGATATGCACACTACACTGCTGAAAAGCGTCTATCATTCTGAAAGAACTGTACTATATATACACTCAACAAAAATATAAACGCAACACTTTTGGTTTTGCTCCCATTTTGTATGAGATGAACTCTAAGATCTAAAACTTTTTCCACATACACAATATCACCATTTCCTTCAAATATTGTTCACAAACCAGTCTAAATCTGTGATAGTGAGCACTTCTCCTTTGCTGAGATAATCCATCCCACCTCACAGGTGTGCCATACCAAGATGCTGATTAGACACCATGATTAGTGCACAGGTGTGCCTTAGACTGCCCACAATAAAAAGCCACTCTGAAAGGTGCAGTTTTATCACACAGCACAATGCCACAGATGTCGCAAGATTTGAGGGAGCATACAGTTGGCATGCTGACAGCAGGAATGTCAACCAGAGCTGTTGCTCGTGTATTGAATGTTCATTTCTCTACCATAAGCCGTCCCCAAAGGTGTTTCAGAGAATTTGGCAGTACATCCAACCAGCCTCACAACCGCAGACCACGTGTAACCACACCAGCCCAGGACCTCCACATCCAGCATGTTCACCTCCAAGATCGTCTGAGACCAGCCACTCGGACAGCTGCTGAAACAATCGGTTTGCATAACCAAAGAATTTCTGCACAAACTGTCAGAAACCGTCTCAGGGAAGCTCATCTGCATGCTCGTCGTCCTCATCGGGGTCTCGACCTGACTCCAGTTCGTCGTCGTAACCGACTTGAGTGGGCAAATGCTCACATTCGCTGGTGTTTGGCACGTTGGAGAGGTGTTCTCTTCACGGATGAATCCCGGTTCACACTGTTCAGGGCAGATGGCAGACAGCGTGTGTAGCGTCGTGTGGGTGAGCGGTTTTCTGATGTCAACGTTGTGGATCGAGTGGCCCATGGTGGCGGTGGGGTTATGGTATGGGCAGGCATCTGTTATGGATGAAGAACACAGGTGCATTTTATTGATGGCATTTTGAATGCACAGAGATACCGTGACGAGATCCTGAGGCCCATTGTTGTGCCATACATCCAAGAACATCACCTCATGTTGCAGCAGGATAATGCACGGCCCCATGTTGCAAGGATCTGTACACAATTCTTGGAAGCTAAAAATGTCCCAGTTCTTGCATGGCCGACATACTCACCTGACATGTCACCCATTGAGCATGTTTGGGATGCTCTGGCCCGGCGTATACGACAGCGTGTACCAGTTCCTGCCAATATCCAGCAACTTCGCACAGCCATTGAAGAGGAGTGGACCAAAATTCCACAGGCCACAATTGACAACCTGATCAACTCTATGCGAAGGAGATGTGTTGCACTGCATGAGGCAAATGGTGGTCACACCAGATACTGACTGGTATCCCCCCCAATAAAGCAAAACTGCACCTTTCAGAGTGGTCTTTTATTGTGGACAGTCTAAGGCACACCTGTGCACTAATCATGGTGTCTAATCAGCATCTTGATATGGCACACCTGTGAGGTGGGATGGATTTTCTCAGCAAAGGAGAAGTGCTCACTATCACAGATTTAGACTGGTTTGTGAACAATATTTGAGGGAAATGGTGATATTGTGTATGTGGAAAAAGTTTTAGATCTTTGAGTTCATCTCATACAAAATGGGAGCAAAACCAAAAGTGTTGCGTTTATATATTTTTGTTGAGTGTATATATGTGTGTGTGTGTGTGTGTGTGTGTTATAGGGTAATAGCAAAGCACCTCACACAAACATGCATTTATGTCGAATCACCCTATACTTTAACCAGCATTAATGCAGCTGTAAACCTTGTGTAATATATATTTTTACTTTCTTATTAGTCAAGCAGTATAGAATATACAGTACAACAGGCAGTGCTGCAAGTGAGATGCAGACAAGTGCACTGCATCTGCTGCACTAGGTCGACCCATTTATTTATTTATTTTTAAATGGTCTGAATAATAGAGGAGAGCACTGCTCTGCAGAGAATCTGCTGCTGGAAATGGCTGGAATGGCTTTGAGATGTGCTCCACTTTCCACAGAAAAATGAAGACCACTATTTATAAAATAATGACTTGCCTACCAATCACTTTATCTTAGGCTCTGTTGCAGTAGCACTCTGAAAATAGCAAACACAGCCTTCCACTCTACTTAGCATCAAAATTTAAACATACCTACAGATATAACAGTACAACATGTGAAACAACACAGATTTCTTATGCAGTGGTGGTGACTATAAATGAAGCATGAATGAAACAGTACATGGTGTGTACTGGAGAGAGTAACATCGGCGAAGAGGAAAGTACAGCCTTATCATGCAATTTCATTGACATTTTCACTAATGCAAAATCAAGAAAAGCTTTATTCAATGCTTGCAAGATGATAGGTCTTCTAAAGTACATTACAAAATTGATACAATGCAAAGATAAAGCACACAACGATATGCAATTGTACAATGGGTAGTAATGGGGGAAGCAGTTGCCTGGACTTTAAGAATGAGTGGCATCAAACTTTACTCTTTGTGCTGCTGTCTTTTCAAAGCTACCCTTGCATGACTAGAATGATTCCACCTAATCACATTACAGGAGCTACATAGCAGGATTATCACTTCATGCACTTTACAGCAGCCCTAATCCTGAAAAGCTGGGGATACAGACAGTACTGGCAGCAGAGGTGGGAGTAAGTCACTGTCTAGTCATTCTCAACTCATCAAGCTGCAAGTCCCGACTCAAATCTCAAGTCAGCTGTCAAACACTTGGTGGTCATTATGACTTGAGACTTGACTTGGGACTGGCTGATTCATGACTTGAGAGTGATTTGATGGTGACTTACTCCCACCTCTGACTGGTAGAATATAAAGGATAATCTGACATGAAAGTCCAATTATAAATACTTGATAAAACGTGGGTGCCTTTGTTATTTTTAACCAGTTGTTGCAACTAATATTATATTGTCCATACATGGAACTATAGAGCTCATACAGTACAAAAGCCAACAATGAACAGAAATCCTATAATGTGCTATGATATATTGTTTAAGAAATAGCATAAAAAAGTCAATCTTAACATCTTGCACATTCTGAAAATAATCAAAATATTTGTATATTGTATACTGTAATTAATGATGTCTCATAGGTAGAGCAGATGACTGTGGCTTAGCAGTGGGACTAGCAATACATAGACTGGGTTTGATTCCAGGTTTGTGCTTCGTGCTGCCTTTCTGCATTCAAGGACACAGAAAAGTAGCATGACATGTCATCAGAATCATCTCAGTCCACCCAGCTGCAAAGTGGGTCCCAACATCGGCTGGGAAAGTAACCTGTGATTGACTGGTGTCCCATCCAGAGGGAGCTGTAGACTCTCATCAGCTTCATCTTACAGCATCCAGGCATAAGCACCAGATTGGCATCAGGGCCTACACTGGAAAAAAAAAGACAGTTGTTAGACAAACCTAAATGTATTACTTATCCTAACTTATTTTCTTAATTTAGACAACTTTGAGTGTTACCAATTGAACAAATTTAATCAAGATTTCTCTTTTTTCAGTACAGACGGTTGCCCAGTTCCGGATCACCTTTTATAAAGTCCCGCTATACGGAGCCATAATGCAACTGAATGTCCTTTAATTGTGTATTGTTGTATTGGGTATTTGGATGTTATTTAGCTGAAAAAGTCTGGGTGGAGTAGTGCTTCTACTAAAGTGTGAAGCCGTATTATGTGTGGTGCAAACATTTGCCAGAAATGGATCACTTTTGCCGGTTCCGGATCACGACACTCTGTGTCACTTTGGGGGCATTCCTGGCATCTGGCTGGAGCCCTTCTAATGCAGAATGATACACACTGTACCCGAAAATGTGTTTTGAACACAAAATGATAGAAATTATACTCATTTAAATGAGAATTTACTTAGTTTCGAAAGGCGCTGTTATACGTTTTTACGAACAAAAAATGAAGTGTGGAGGTGAGATTTCTCCCGAATTAAAAAGTAAAAGCCCCCACATTCCATTTGTGATGTTGAGATGAGCCCCAAAGTCCACATGACTCACAAGTACTGACACGAGGCTGCTGCTTCAGTGATCCGCAACCGGCAAATTTTCGCGTTGGAGATAAATGCGCACAGCAATTAAACAGCAAGACATAACACACTGACATTTTCTACCAAAGTAAGTATTTTCCCACTCTAGAACCAAAAACACTGAATGTCTAACTCACCTTTGCTATGTCTTAGAGATTGTTACTTTAAAACTTGCAGGAATGAGTGAGTGAGAAAAAGCGCGCACACCGCAGACACCGGGATGTTTTGATTCCTCTGCTGATCACAAGGATGGCTGGATCCAGTCGAGCTTGTGGTCGTTTGTAGACAAAACATCAATCTTTCCATTGGTACCAAGTATTAGCTTATCGTGCTGATTACGAGAAACGGCGGCGCAAAAATGACAGCAGTGATCCGGAACTGGCAATGATCCAGAACTGGGCAAGTGACTGTATATATAGGACTAATCACAACACCCCACATACAGATGTTTGGAAACAAGCAGGCCAACGTCTCTGTGAAACACTTTCCACATTTTTGCTGTATCTGCTCATGTTTGCTTACTTTATTCATATACATTTCTCATCTTTATTATCCATGATATGGTACTTGCCAGCAGACTGTTGACTGTGGAAGAATTTATATATGGGTGTGTGTGTCTGTAAGATTTACTGTAATTCTGGCCCCATGTGTGAAATATATGCTATAGCTTTCTTACTGCTATAAGACAATGCTCCGATTGAAACTAACAGAGTAGACAGATTATAACATGATGTGACACAAAACACTGACATGTCAAATGTGTCTCGACAATGTCTGGGTTTTCAGTCTCTGAGATAGGCCTGAGAAGAGCTCATGCAGTCATGAAATTGCTGTATGGAGGTGTTTTCCAGTGCCAGTATCTTTGCAGGAGAAACAAGGTCAAAGTCTTTTGGGTCCTGGTGCTTCCTGTCTTACTGTAAGGTGGCAAGGCTTGAACACTAACCAGTGACTTATGTTGTGTGGCTGGGGGGGCCTGGCTGCCTTTTGTTTCTGTTTTCTGTCCTGTCTTTTGTTTTTCCTTCCAGGTGGCTTGCATTTGGGACTGAGTGACTGTGTAGCTGAGTTTATCAGGACCTCACCCTGATCACCTGAGGCTGATCACCTGCGGCTCATCAGGACTCACAGCTGTGGTGCATCTACATGGATTGGAACATGGTGGCATTTAAGACTGGAGTACACTGTGTGTATTTGCCAGAGACTCGACCTTGTGACCAGACGGGTGAGATCATCGTCTCGGGAGCCATCTCATCATCAGTGGATGCAGAGAACGTCCAGGTTTGATGCATGGTCTGTGAAAGAGGAGGGGGTGAGGTCTCACGCTCGTCAGCACACTTCCTGAGGTACGTTAGATTTTGTGACTAACATTTATACAGTCAGTAAATGTGGTGTCCCTCACACCTTATTATATTGAGCTGTATGTTGGTCGTGTAATCAGCTTCCTCTGCAGTGGAGTTTTGTGAACTGGATGATCCATGCCTGCAGGGTGGGAAGCTGATTAGTAATTAAGCCAGGAAGTGTTTGCTGTTTGTGCACCTTTGAGTGTTCTCTCTGTGTGTTGAGTGTGGACTCACATAATGATTCCTTCTTTCACAGACTCGGTTTGTCGCGGCCACCTGGGGGGTGTCGGCGGGGTCCTTGGGTACGAATTGGTTCTGGCTCCGGACCGTTGGCGCTGCTGGGAGCGCACCGCAAAACCACCACGCCAGACCGCGCACTTTTATATTTTTTCACAGCACTGTTATGTTCATTAAACTCTGTTATCCTTTGTACCGTGCTCTGCTTATTTTATACTGGGTCCTTCAAACGCTGGTCGGTTCTCCGGGCTGCGTCCGACATATAACAACTTAAAGGCAACAGCTGGATGTCTTTGCTACTAGGTCGCATTGGAGTTTCCTTGAGTGCCACTGGGATAACACTGTCAAATTAGTGGTTTCGTTGGGAGACTCAGATGAGGACTATCACTTGTATCATGAGAAAGCATCAGCTATAATATTTTGGACATGCTTTTCTGTGCATGGCACCAGCATACAGGTGCCTTGGAGGAGACACAATCTGCATAGTCTCAGTCCACCAAGCTGTCAATGGGAACTGGTCTCGGAAGGAACTGCGCCAGACTCTTGTCCAGTCCAGGGAGAGTTGTAGGGTCTCATCCACTTCACACTATGCAATCCGGTGGATAAGCACTGGACCCAATAGGCCTCAGGGCATACAAAGGACTAAATGATGCTTAAAGTGTATCACTGTAACATTTAAATCAATTCAGATCCACATACTTAAATAGGTTAAATTAAGATTATTGCTTGGCATGTGTACATAGTTTATTGCATCTGTATCAGTAGTGCATTTTGCATCAATTAAATATTTATAAAATGTGATATACAGTTATGTGGCTATAATTGAAGTTGAAACGGAGAGGACAATACTAACAAGAAAGGAAACATAAATAAATCATCTTCCAAAAAGTGTTCAAAGAAAGCACACAAGCTTTAGAATCAAAGACAAAGACTCAGTATTTTTCAGAATGAGCATTAAGTTGTTGCAAAAAGACCATGCAAAGTCATCTGCTAAAAAAATGTATTCTTTACGCCAAGACAACAAAAGCAGAATGGATAACATCATTGCTGCAGTGATAATTTTATCATGAAATACTATTCACAGTAAATAACTTTGTGTGTGAGTCTGTGGTGGAGGTGTGAGAGAGGAGGATGTTGAGGAAACTGCTCAGCATCTCTGGACAACACCTCCCACCCTCTGCATGCCACACTGACGTTCTGTCAGAGCACCTTCAGTCATAAACTGAGATCACCGAGGTGCACCACAGAATGCCACAGGAGGTCTTTCATACCTTTGGCAATCAGACTATATAATTCCCCCCCCCGCAGGATAATGAACAGTTATTCAGAGCTATTCATTCAGTTACTCAAGAGTTATGTGCAATATTATGGAACATCTTGTGCAAATGTCTTCCAGTCATTTCATATAAATTTGTTGTACTTATTGAAAAAAAAAAATCCACAAAAAAAAAAAAAAAACCATTGTTCACTGTTTACTGTTTCGGTACTCTGGTAACAATTTCCTTTGGGATAAATACAGTTGATCTTATCTTATGAACTATTGTGCATCACTTTTTAAACTAATAAGGCTTCAGTCTCTGAATGTATCACTTGTAATACAAATGGCATCACATTTCATCATTTCAAAGGAAACCACTGACAGATGAGGATAAAAAGGACAGCAAGGCTGATAAACAAAGCAAAACACAAAAAAAGTGGGTTGGTGATAAAAGAACAAAGAGAGGGGGAGGGAGAAAAACCCTTCAGTGGGAGGAGAAAGTAAGATGTGAGTCAGACTGCACACATCTTCCACATGTCTGGTTGTTTAATGCATTTGCTGCACTCACAAGATAAGATGGCTGGAAAGATGCAGACAAGTCATACACATGCATAAATATCCACAAGTCAAGTAGAGGTGAATAATGGCCATCATATGCTCACATATGAAATAATCCAGGAAACTATGACTCTATCTTTTTAACTGGCAGATGTTTGACCTATAAAAATATCCGATGCATACTAAATTCTCAAAATTAAAAGCTATATGTAGCCTCAGATGAGTCATTGTGCAGAGCAGATCAGTGCAGCCAAAAATAACTGGAGGAATCAAAAAAGTATTTAGTGTCTATCAATAAAATTTGAAAATATGACATTTCAGCTGTTTTAAACGATGCAGTAAACTCCAGTTTGCAGTGTAAGTGCAGAATCTCTTAGCACTTCAATGCTCATTAAGGCATTAATATGAGGGGGGAAGCCACAACAGTAAGCGTTAAACAGCAACTACAAATGAAATCCCATAAAAGACAATATCTGAGTCTCATCCAAAATGGCAAAAAAAAGGAGAGAGAGAGAGAAAAAAAGAGCAAACCATGATATTTATAAATGTATTGCAATTGTATCCTGACCATGAATCTGCCACACAGAATGAGCACTACGATGATGCAATTGTGACGAGGCAATCCTCTTAATACAGCTGCATTCAACTCCCTTCCAGATGACCCTGGATTTTCCTCATTCTTTCAGTCAGACATCATAATCATGTCCCCTAAAACTAGAAAACAGGGCACTGTCCTGCTTCGAAAAAAGGATGAGCATAAAAATGGACAGATAACCAGTGCCAATAGTAGCATACTCTGCATGCAAGTGGTTGGTTGATTCATAATCATCCTTTTCTTCCTTTGCTTTTATTTTTTCCAAAGGTCACGAGTGGATGTGGGGCAATGAGACCGAGATGGAGCAATTTTCAGATGTAGTGTCATATGCAAGGACACGCAACACTCCTTTGCAATCAAGGCATCATCCCATTAATTGGGAAGGTGGTGCAGCTGTGGGATTGGCACAGAGGATCCCTGGTTAAAACCCCATGTCACACCAGATACTCACTCAGGGCCCTTGAGCAAGTTCGTTTATCGCCAAGTTGCTCCCAGTGTGCAGTTGAAGATCTTGCATGGTAGCATGGTGACATCGATGTTAGTGTGTGTGAATGGATAAATGTGAGGCATCACTGTAAAGCCCTCTGAGCCTTTGCTTCAGATGAAAAGCACAATTTGTGGATGCATGAAATACTGACTGAGCTCTTCTTCCTACATTATTTACTTATAGTTATGAATTTTACCCGAGGCCAAAATATGGGCATCAGGTATTGTGAAGACTTTGCGTCCTTCTGTCTGTGCACACTATAAGTCCAGTCCTATTAGTGCCACAGTCTTCAAATTCACAAGTAACATTCTTGAGACACAAACCTTGGACAAGTTCAAAGATGACTAACCCTGACCTATTCTAAGGAGTCAAAAGGTTACATTCTTTCTACACGCTCTTTCGTTGATGACATGCTCATATGGCCGAGGGCATCATTTTAGCATTTAGCATAAATTTGCAATTTATGTTCAAGTGACATTTTTTATGTCAGAACTAACAAGTCCAGTTTGTCAAATTATTTCTATTTCTTGCAACATTAACACTTAATCTTCATAGTAAAACGTATGCATATTCTGCAATTGGGTCATGAAGTGACTACTTTAATTTTATACAATATTATTATTGAATTGTTTTTTGTTTTCGTTTTTTTCAGAACATGATTTTTTCATCTTTTTGATTGCGCATTTCTTCAAAATATTTTATTGAAATGTGTTATTAAAAAAGATTATGTCATTATATTATTTCTTTCTTGTAAAAATACGACTACATTCACATATATTATTGTAAAATTATGTCATGAATCAGACTATTAATTTATTTATTATATATTTTTTCAGGTCAGGTCAGATGTAGGACCACACACTGGTGCTGTGTGTTTACTAAGACATGGAATCAATCTTGGATCTCTTCTTAGGTGATATTTTCCTCACAGCAGTATAACTTGGATTGAGTTTTCATGCACTCACAGAAATATTTGCCCTAACTTTTAAGATTTATGTAATTTTATTACATGACAAATTCCCATTTACTTTTTTTAGATAATCTTAATACAAATCTACCAAATAAACCTATGTTACCTATACATAGGTAACATAATTATTATGCAATTCAAACAATATACTTTATGTATTTTAAATATATACTGTCATTATTATTGATTTACAGTAATTATATTTTATTAATACTAAATACATAAAGCTGAGGATTATGCATTTCAAATAAATAAGATTAATGAATATGCATTATGTAAGGGCCCTGTCCCACTGGCGTTTAGGAGGATTTGCGGATGGAATGCGCACAAAAGTGGCCCACATCTGCCAAACAACCGTAATAACCGTGTAACATTCCTGTATGAGTCGGCCGCCATCCGAACACGTCCGTGATCATCCGCAGAGGCACGCATGTCCGCAGCCAGGATTTTTGAGCGGCTCAAAAATCCTGCTGCGGATGAGATCCGCATCACTGCCTGAACACATACTGAAGACATACACAGGACATACACAACCAATGCGCCGCATATCCCCTGTCATCCGCTGATATCCACAATCGACGGGTTGGTGCGGCTTGGCGGCGGACCGGGACAGCATGCAAAACAGATATAACGCGTGCCCAGCACGGCCACATCACTGTCGCAAATGGTATGTCGCGCATGCAGACAGAGTGGGCACGGATCAAGCGAGTGCATCACGGCCGCTGTGCCCCTCATGGGGGCGCCTCAGCGGTCGCCTTCGCTTCTGTTCCCTGTTATATCCGCTTTTCTTCCTCATGTATTCGCTGATCCACCCCGGGACATTTGTCATTTCCGCCCACCTTTGTTGCGGATGCTCAGCTGTTGTCTCCTCATTTCATGCGCAAATCATCCTAAACGCCAGTGGGACAGGGCTCTAAGGTTTATAAGGTAGGATTGTATTAAAATTATCAAAAAAAAAAAAGTAAATGGGAATCAGTCGTAATAAAATTACATAAATCTTAAAAGTTAGGGCAAATATTTCTGTGAGTGTGTAAATTAACAAACAAGCAAGAAACACAGCAGCCATTACAAGATGCTGTGCTAACTGTAATTGTTGCATGCCAATATAACAATATAACAGCACTGTGATGAAAAGTCCAACCAGGTTTTATTTTCATCTGATGTGGTTACATAGCAGAAACACACAGGAGAAAGGGCAGTGGCAAACACAGAGTCCAGAGAAATGGGCTGAGGGTCAAAACACTGTTTTCAATGGCATGATGGACAGTGGATATTATATGGTGCATGAAATTTTTAAAGAGGAACTGAGCATGCTTGTGAAACTGGAAACCTGAGTGCCTGTGTGACAGAAAGTTAAACCTATGGAAGACACAAGGAGTAACCAACCAGAATACGATCATAGTAGGAACAGCAACACAGAGGAGGGGTGAGTAGGAGTTACAAAATAAGATATGTCTGAAAAAAAAACCCTGATATACTTACCAAACAACACTGGGAAAAAAAAAAAAACTGAAACCAGACAGAAGAGATGGAACATCAGAGATGTGAAAAAAATGTAAACTGTGACCATTAATAATTATAATAATAATACAAACTGCATCAGAAAAATATGGTGGATCAGTAGTTAGAAAGTTTTCCTCACAGTAAGAAGGTCTGGGGTTCAGTTCCACCCATACCCAGTTCTTTTCTGTGTGGAGTTTACATGTTCTCTCTGTATTTTCGTGAGTTCCTTCTGGATGCTCTGGCTTCCTCCCACTTCCAAAGACATGCAGGATAGGTGAACTGGAAACTTTAAATTGACCTGAGATGTGAATGTGTTTGTCTGCCTGCCCAGGGCGCACCCTGCCTCTTGCCCAATGACTCCTGGGAGAGGCTTCAGTCAACTTTATCCTTAATTGAAGTAAGAGTGTATAGAGAATGAATAAATTGCATTAACATATTACATGGCTTACTCTGCTTTACATATCATCACATCATGCAAACAGGCATCCTGGTGTCATAATCACTATTTTTAATATATCATCATTAATGGTGTCGCTGTGGTTAAAACACTAACAGATCGCTTCATTAATTAAAATACTGTTTAAGACATATTTCAATATCACACTCACGCAGGACCTTTAAGCAAATTGTTTTAATTTTGCAAACGATAGAAATTATACATGCTGATTTTAAACAAAAAGGGTCATGCAAATGTTTTCATTAGTGCAAAGTGCTTCAGGTGCATCAGAGTAGACCAGTTCCACACACCAGAGAATAGTCTCAAGTACCTTAATCCATGTGCAGTCACAGAGAGATGCATATAAAATGAGAG
The DNA here is from genome assembly GCF_902500255.1 of Thalassophryne amazonica. Taxonomy (NCBI): domain Eukaryota; kingdom Metazoa; phylum Chordata; class Actinopteri; order Batrachoidiformes; family Batrachoididae; genus Thalassophryne; species Thalassophryne amazonica. The sequence continues at coordinate 30,767,973 of NC_047113.1, forward strand.
TGGTGTGATACAGTCTATCACCCATGTAATCATGAATAATACTGAAGGCTCATAAAACCACCTGGTGGAGAGGATAAAAGGCCAGACCAAACTGAATACACAATATTCTTCATCAAAAAGATTTAAAAACAAAATAACAGTGAATTACAAATTTGGTGAGGCTTTTTATTATTTTAATTCATCAAGTAAAACTGCCTCATCATCAAAAGAAATGGGGGGGGGGGGGGGGATGTCTGACCTTATTTAAGAGGAGTGTCTACTCCATGACAACTTAATTTAAAGCCTCACATGGCTCTGAACCAGACATGCCATGTACTCGGACAAATGACATAAGTGAAAAGAGCTGTGCCAGAGAGACTTGGCTTTCAGAATAGAACACAAGCCACAAAGAACATGTGCTCTCCTGACTATGACTTTTTCTTTAATGAGACAGATTGGAGTCAGTGCATGACAAACGTCAAAAATATGCTGTAAAATCACAAAAGCACATTACTACATGAAATTAGTAACAGTGTAAGTACATATACGCAAATATTTGACATGTCTATGTTCTTCCATTTTATTTTATTTTTTTCTATTGTGCATTTAACATACTGAACTACACAAACATGCAGATATGCCAATTGCTGTATTTTCTGGAATGCTGCAATGCCTGAGGTCTGTTGTTATCAATATTATCAGCCTACTGATGAATGCAAGCACATACAAGGGGTCTATATTGTAATAAAGTTAGTTGTTCTTTATACTCTTTTGAGGGTGGGATAATTTTTTTTTTAATTGTCAAAATAGTACATATGCTCTGTGCATGTGATAGAATCAAACAATGGCAACATATGATTTTAAACATTATTCAACAGGACACATTTTTCCTTGAACAGTCACCATTTATTAAATGAGTCTAAACAACATCCAGAAAGTATTCACAGCACTTCACTTATCCAGATTTTGTCAGGTTACAGCCTTATTCCAAAATGGATGAAATTCTTTTTCCCCTCAAAATTCTACACACAATACCCCATTAATGACAAGGTGAAAAAAATGTTTTTTTTTTTCCATTTTGTTTTGTTTTGTTTTTTTGTTTTTATATTTTGGCAAATTTATTACAAATAAATAACAACTAATAGACCTCTGAGACAGGATTGTCCTTAAGGCACTGTTATGGAGGGTACAGAAACATTTCTGCTGCTTTGAAGGTCCCAATGAGCACTGTGGCATCCATCATCCATAAATAGAAGAAGTCTGGATTCGCCATGACTCTTCCCAGAGCTGAATGCCCATCTAAACTGAGCGATCGGGGGAGAAGGACCTTAGTCAGGGAGGTGACCAAGAACCCGATGGTCAATCTGTCAGAGCTCCAGCATTCCTCTGTGGAGAGGGGAGAACCTTCCAGAAGGACAACCATCTCTGCAGCAATCCACCAACCAGGCCTGTACAGTAGCGGTGCCAGATGGAAGCCACTCCTGAGTAAAAGACACGTGGCAGCCCACCTGGAGTTTGCCAAAAGGCACTTGAAGGACTCTATACCATGATAAACAAAATTATCTGGTCTAATGAGACAAAGATTGAACTCTCTGGTGTGAATGCCAGGTATCATGTTAAGAGGAAGCCAGGCACCATCCCTACAGTGAAGCATGGTGGTGGCAGCATTATGCTGTGGGAACTGGGAGGCTAGTCAGGATTGAGGGAAAGATGAATGTAGCAATGTACAGAGACATCCTGGATGAAAAACTGCTCCAGAGCACTCTTGACCTCAGACTGGGGTGACAGTTCATCTTTCAGCAGAACAATGACCCTAAGCACACAGCCAAGATAACAAAGGAGTGGCTTCAGGACAACACTGTGAATGCCTTTGAGTGGCCCAGCCAGAGCCCAGACCTAAATCTGATTGAACATCTCTGGAGAGATCTGAAAATGGCTGTACACCGACACTCCCCATCCAACCTGATGCAGCTTGAGAGGTGCTGCAAAGAGGAATGGGGAAAACTGCTGAAAGATAGGCGTGCCAAGATAATTTTTTTATAAATTTAATAAATTTGAAAAAATTTTAAATAAACTTTTTACATGTTGCCATTATGGGGTGTTGTGAGTAGAATTTTGAGGGGGAAAAAAAAATAATTTACTCCATTTTTTGAATAAGCCAGTAAGATAACAAAATGTGCCAAAAGTCAAGCACTGTGAATACTATGCACTGTATATCACCACCTTTACAAAACAAAGTCATGAAGAATAATTACAATCTGACCTCATAATTTCTCATAGTAGCAATGACACAAGGAAGTGAAACTAATATGTGAACTACGACAGTATTTAACACGTGTATAAGCAGTAAGCACCGTATGTATCATCTGAATTCATGACAGAGACACTAGACAGTCTATTGCATTGTTTGATTAATGTTCAGGAATTTATATCTCTTAAAGTGTGGCCTTTTGTGTGTTTTATGAGATTAGCGATGGAATAGGTTGAAAATTAAACTATTCTGGTATTCCTAGCATAAAAGAGAAGTCTTACAACTCAGAAGAGACTCTAAAATCATACATGCCTTATACTTTGATGGGATTCTATAAGTAAGGATTAAACAACTCGAAGCCGTGCATTATACTGTTTGAATGCACGATGCGGAGTCTAAACTTACTCCGCGTCATGCATTCAAACCGTATAATGCATGGCTTCGAGTTGTTTAATCCGCTTATACCATGGTCCCACACAGTGAGTAAACACATAAATATTTATTTAAGTTAACAGAACTTGATAAAAATGCATAAGTATTTGGGACTATTTTATGCCAGTGTCAAGACATTTTGCCTCCATTGAGCTTACCATGTGTGCAGGCTAGCGCCGCAGCGGGCCACTGACACCGCCCCCTCTCTGCTGTGTGGAGCTGCGACCAACTGGCAACAGGTCCAGAAACTACACTCGCTGTTTTGATGCGTAGCGCTCGGCAGCCCGCAAGGATAGAACCGTTCTCTTCTTCTTTCCCGTCTTCAATCCTGTCCAGTTCGTCCGATGTTAAATCTTTACGCCGTTGCTTTTGCCGTTCTTCTCGTCTGCTCTCCTCCTCTTTCCATTCCTCACACATTTTATTTTGGCCAAAATATTAAAATTCACTTGGAAATCCATGTTTTAGCGCATTTCTGTCATTCACCTGTCAAAACACATCTGATCTGCGCCAACTGATTTGTGCGTTGTTATGGTGACGACCAGAGCGGAGTGATTATACAGTGACTTAACTTGCTGAACTACGTGTGCGTATAGATGAAAATAATGCACGCCAGTTGGACATGGAATTCTCACTGACCATGGTATAAATGATTTTAATGCACAGCATATTTTATTATTATTACACTATGTAACAAATTTTTATTTTTGTTTTGTTCCTGGGTACACAGTGTGTTTTCCTAACCTATTATGCCTTAAATAAATAGAAAATAGCTGTTATTCCACAGAAACTTTGCTTCTGTGATCACGACAATGATATTTTGAAATTTGTCTGTTTTCAAGAATATTCTCGATTCGCCTTCACTACTACCGAGTAGTCTTCTAGAATATTCTTTAACTGCTAGAACTGTCCAGAATTTTCTAGAAGTTTCCAGAATTATCTAGAAATTTCAAGAAACTTTTAGAACTTTCTAGAACGTTAAAAAAAAAAAAAAAAAAATCAAAGTTTGTGCTGAATGTAGTCATTTTTCCATAGACTTTAGACATAAGCAGTTGAAATATAACACTTAGAAGCCAGGAACAAAAATTGTGTTACATAGTGTTATTGTTGTGCAGGGATTTGACTCAAAGAACCAGGTCATGCTATATGTGTTTTACTTTCTCTCAGAAAATCTGCTTTTGCTGTTTGTTCCCTCTTTTTCTCCAACCATTTTTTCCCCCTTAGTAAACCAGGCTGTCGAACAAATGACTGTGTGTGTTTGTGTGTCTCATGTTTGTGATCATTACACATATTTCAGGGTGGGGGTGTGATTTGAATACACCACACTGCATTTGTAAATCAGATCACCAGCCAGCACTGACCTTGGTGCCAGTGGTACGATCTTCTACTACGGTCAAAGCCATACAGAGCATGTGCCCCACTGACACACAGCAGCAAATGCAGCATCCACACATCCACAGCTATAATACCACAGAAAAGAAAGAAAGAAAGAAAAATGATGGGGTGAAAAGCTTATGAGGAAATGGAAGTCAGACATAAAAGAGGAAAAAGGAGGTCATGAGAAATGTGGGGGAGGGGAGAAGGAGAAGGAAATGATAATGATATCAGCATGAACAAAGGGGAGGAAGGGCATGAAGAAGGTGAAAGGAGCTGATGAAAAGCAGTTGCCACGATGA